>NC_046636.1:1439468-1720096 GCF_900324485.2 Mastacembelus armatus | reverse complement strand
CACTGTTTTGTTCTAGTGCCCAATAGTCATGTTGTTTCACGCGGAATGTAGTGAAAACTGGGTAACTGACTATCTTATATACAATTGAATACTATATACTGTAGCTTATTTACTACTTTTCTCAATTTGAAGTGACTTTTATTACCCTGGGTAGCTGATTAATACCTTAATACTGTCTAATTTGAAGTACTTTATATACCGCTGGTAGCTGACGTTAACTACCTTATATACTTCTAATTTGAAGTACTTAATATACCGCTGGTAGCTAGCGACGTTAACTACCTTATATACTTCTAATTTGAAGTACTTTATATACCGCTGGGTAGCTGACGTTAACTACCTTATATACTTCTAATTTGAAGTACTTTATATACCGCTGGGTAGCTGACGTTAACTACCTTATATACTTCTAATTTGAAGTACTTTATATACCGCTGGGGTAGCTGACGTTAACTACCTTATATACTTCTAATTTGAAGTACTTTATATACCGCTGGTAGCTGACGTTAACTACCTTATTACTTCTAATTTGAAGTACTTTATATACCGCTGGGTAGCTGACGTGGACTACCTTATATACTTCTAATTTGAAGTACTTTATATACCGCTGGGTAGCTGACGTTAACTACCTTATATACTTCTAATTTGAAGTACTTTATATACCGCTGGGTAGCTGACGTTAACTACCTTATATACTTCTAATTTGAAGTACTTTATATACCGCTGGGTAGCTGACGTTAACTACCTTATATACTTCTAATTTGAAGTACTTTATATACCGCTGGGTAGCTGACGTTAACTACCTTATATACTTCTAATTTGAAGTACTTTATATACCGCTGGGTAGCTGACGTTAACTACCTTATATCCTTCTAATTTGAATTACTTTATATACAGCTGGGGTAGCTGACGTTAACTACCTTAATATACTTCTAATTGAAGTACTTTATATACCGCTGGGTAGCTGACGTTAACTACCTATATAGTCAATTTGAAGTCTTTATATACGGCTGGGTAGCTGACGTTAACTACCTTATATACTTCTAATTAAGTTATTTATAGACGCTGGGTAGCTGACGTTTAACTACCTATATATTTCTAATCTGAAGTACTTATATACCGCTGGGTAGCTGACGTTAACTACCTTATTATATTTCTAATCTGAAGTACTTTATATACCGCTGGGTAGCTGCGTTAACTACCTTATATATTTCTAATCTGAAGTACTTTTATTACCGCTGGGTAGCTGACGTTAACTACCTTATATACTTCTAATTTGAAGTACTTAGTAGTACTATACCGCTGGGTAGCTGACGTTAACTACCTTATATACTTCTAATTTGAAGTACTTTATATACCGCTGGGTAGCTGACGTTAACTACCTTATATACTTCTAATTTGAAGTACTTTATATACCGCTGGGTAGCTGACGTTAACTACCTTATATACTTCTAATTTGAAGTACTTTATATACTCCTGGGTAGCTGATGTTAACTACCTTATATACTTCTAATTTGAAGTACTTTATATACTCCTGGGTAGCGGATGTTCTCAGAGGAATGTTTCCAACATCTTATGAATCTATACCACAAAGAATTAAGGCAGTTCTGAAGGCAAAGGGTACAAGGTGTACCTAATAAGTGGCCAGTGAGTATAGTTTCCACTTTCCAAGTTTATGTTCAGGTACATCTGTACATTTCCATATTTTAGGCTGCTGTGTAATCTGGCACAACCTGTTTGTTTTACCATTATATTTAGTCTGTTCTGAATTTAATTCAAACTTACAAAATGTTCCTACTTAAAGAATGAGAGAGAAAAGAAATCGACTACATTCTAACTATAGACTCTACATTTTCCCCTGAATTTCTGCACACAGGCCACACTGTTTCAGTCCTTTTAGTCTCTGCTGAAGGAATGTTTTGTGTGGATGTTTCCAGCACACTGTTTTTAATTTCAGCTTACAGAAATTCAATTTAGCTTTTCAATTTGTTTTCATGTCTCCAAGTAACAAACGGGGCCAAAGAGAAAGATCCTTATTAACAATCTGAGTAGGAGGAAATAGCTTAGTCTGTTCTATCAAAAGTATTAGACAACAAACAGGTTTGATTTTGCTGCAGCTTTTATTGTATAACTCTCCGGCCCTGAATCAGCTGTGATGCTTTTGTTTACCAGGGTTTTTGACCTTCATTGTTGTCTTGTTTGACAGTGCCACACCTGCTGCAGGCCTGACGCCACTCTTCCTTCAATAAGAGGTCATTGAAACCAGATGTAAGTTTTTCATCACTTACACTGGGTTGTTTGTCATACATGCCTGTGCATGTGACATTCTTTCTGTCTTGTTCATTTCTGTTTATTGTGTTTTATAAAGGAAGAACAATCAATAATTGTGATTCGTCCTTTAAGGTTTGCTCAGTTTAGTCATGTCATATGTCAAGATGGTTATTTATATTATATTCTCGTACTACATTACATGCTATATTTAGCTCTACATGATCTGTACCTGTTGTTCCCATGACCTGGGTGGAGAACAAACAAACAAACTAGCCAAAAGATCGGAGCTCAGTAGATCAGGAGCAAAGTAACTGAGAAATATTTTGATAATATGTTGATTGATTGTTGTATTTTTAAAGCAACATTTCCTGGTTAGTTGCTTTGATTCTTTTTGAGTGATCAGTAAACTTTACTGTGATGGAAGGGTTGGCCAACTCTAATAAGACAGTTGCACCAAATGTACATGAGAGAAACAACAAAAAAGTCACAGTCAGATTTATTTTAACATAGTAAAGTCAAAGAGTTGTCTCTTTACTTTATTTCTTAACTTATGCCAGTTGTTTCTGTTTTAAGCTGGTGTTCCTTAATGTTTACCAGTGGTCTTTTCAATCAGAAATCATGTTTTTGTGGAAATCCTGCAGTAAAACGTTTCAGCAGGAGAGGGCACTGCAAAGTCTTCTGGGCCTTGTTACCAGTTGATGTCAACAGTTGCACAAACGTTGTCACTGACAACTTGGAAGTGTGAAGCAGACGTGTTTTGTTATTAATGTGTTTTTAGTGATTTCAGAGGATTTTTCTTGTCTAAAATGGAGTGTTAAATACAAGTGTTAGAACATGAGTTGTGACGCATGAATGGGAGGCAGAACCTTCAGCTATTAAACTCCTCTCCTGTGGAACCAACTCCCAGTCTGGTTTCAGGAGGCAGCCACTCTCTGTACTTTTAAGGCTAGACTTAAAACCTTCCTTTGCACTGAGCTCCTCTCTCCTCTCCCCTCCCCTGCTATTTCATCTTTAGATTTGTTATATTATCAATGAAAGTTTTGACTATATGCAGTAATTCACATGTACACTGGGTTTTGTAAAATGTACATTTTTTTTTATAACCACTGGAAAAAGTTTATCAAACACTGGTTTTCACACATCCCTTCAGCACATCAGGTAAGGTGGTGACTTACAAGCACCAGGAAAAGTGTGCAAAAATACTTTGGCCTTTTGTGTCCTTTAATCACCAGTGAATGAAACTAGTTGGTTCTCTTTAACTGGTTCAGTCATGGTTCAGTTAGTGCTCACATATTAGAAACCACTGTTGATCTCAGTCACAAGTACCAAAAATGTGTCCAACAAACACCTGCTGAAGAATCTGCTGCCAAAACACCACAGAATCATTCTGGGAGTGAAGCCTTTGCTGTTCAACCTGAGGAAGCTTCTAAAATTATTTAATTAATTTGGCTTTAGACCAGGTGAGTGACATTTAGATGTCATTATCCTGTCTGACCTGAAGCTAGAACATGTCAGAGACACATGATCTAACACATCATTTTGTCTTTGTGGTTTTAGGTGTTTGCACGCTTGTTGTGTATCTAAAAAAAGAACAAATGGCCCTTCTGTTGTCATTGTTTTATGCTAATTAGTGTTGTGTTTCTGGTCAAATTTAACTGCCCTGTTATAGCTGAATATAAATGCATAAATCCTGTCTAAGTCTCAAGGCCAAACACATAATACATCCCCTGCAGTTTGCTTACAGAGAACACATTGGTGTGGTCTACATGCTTCACTGTGTTTTATCTCATTAGGAAGAACCTGCAAGTTATTTGAGGATTATGGTCCTTGGTTTTTCAAGTGCATTGAAAACCATCCAGCCAATCATCCTCAGAGACAAGCTCAAAGGGATGGGTGTGGACTCCTCCTTTGTTTCCTGGATCACAGATTACCTGACAGAAAGGCCACAGTCTGTCAGGCTGGAAAACTGCATCTCTGGAAGAGTTCTGAGCAGCACAGGGTTCCACAGGAAAATGTTTTGGTTCCTTTTCTGTACCCACTGTTTACAGCAGACCACATTCAGAAGTATTCTAATGATACTGTGATTGTTGAATGTATCACGAATTGAATGTATCAAGAATGGCCAGGAAGAGGAGTACAGAGGCCTGATAAAGTCCTTCAGTGACTGGACTCACCAAATCTGCCTCCCACTGAACAGCTCTAAAACCAAGGTAGTGGATTTTCGAAGGTCTAAGTTTGCTCCCTTTCCAGTCAGCATCTGTTGTGGGCCAATTGAAGTGGGCCAGCCTAGAGATATCTGGACTCACTAGAGGCTGTGGTGGAGAGACGCTCACAGACAAAGGTAGAGTCCATCCTGGAATACACTGACCATCCCCTTCACAACATCCTGATGGAGCAGAGAAGCAGCTGCAGTGGACGACTCAGCTCACTGAGCTGCAGGACTGAACCATAGAGGAGATCCTTCATCCCCACTGCCATCAGGCTCTACAACACCTTAGCCAATGGCAGATGATGACTGACTAGTCTCACTAGTGACTAACTTATTAACCAACTGCCTGAATTTCCCCTTGGGGATGAAAAGTTTCTTATCTTAATAAAATCTGTGTTTCCAAAAATAGTTAATGTCACATATTCTTCTCAGTATGACCCACATAAAGAGGATTTTGATGTGGTTGCAGGCAGGTGTTGAAGACGTTTCACCCACAAAAATGTCACAAACAGGCAAAGCAACTGCTCTGCTTGTAATTAATAAAAACTTCTGTTTGTATATATTTTATATCTGTACTGTAAAACAGTGTTTGGTCCGGATTTTTTATGGTGCACAGTAGGGAAGTGGCAGCTTTCTTTCCAGGAGCAACATCTGAATTTATAATCGTTACCTAGTGATCAGTTTGCGCCTGATGAAGACTTCATGTCCTTTAATACTGAGGTGTAGATAATTACTTCTCATTAAAGACTGGCTTTTGTTGAACTGAAAGACATAATCACTACTTCTGTAGGCTGCATTATTGAGAACACACCTGTAGAAAAACTATATTAAATAAACTACTGTGACACACAGATTAACTGGACCCAGTAATGCAGACACCACAGCAAAAATGACAGAAAGTCTTCACTGAAAGAAACTTGGATTCAGGTGATTTATTTGTGTGAATCGACTGGTAAGTGACCCAGAGAACCAGGGATTCCAGAAGAGTTCAACAGGAAGTGAGGCCGAGATTCAAGTACCAGGAATGCCAGGTATCCTGGACCACCCCTTAGTTATGCTGCGGTAGGCTTAGACTGCCAAACAACACACCATCAGTGCACTTAGCTCCTTTCTCCTCTCCTCTCCCCTCGTCCTATTGTCACCTCCTCTTTAGATTAATGTTTTGAATGAAAGAAGAAAAGAAAGAAGAATCTGCTGCCAAAATACCACAGAATCCTGCTGGGAGTGGAGCCTTTGTTGTTCAACCCTGAGGAAGCTTCTAAAATACAAACTTTTTGGCTTGAGACCAGGTGAGTGACATTTAGATGTAGGGCCAGTCTGTCTGACCTGAAGCTAGAACATGTCAGAGACACATAATCTAACAGTCAATGCATCATTTTGTCTTTGTGGTTTTAGGTGTTTGCACGCTCAGGAGTGGCATGCTTCTACTTCAACACTGAAGGCAGATGGGACTGGCAGAAACTGAAGAGACAGTGCAGAGAGATTGGTGAGTATTCCCAGGAGCAGTTAGCAAAGATAAGATAGGACAGACCTCACGAGGAAGTGGATATATAGCAGCGAGTTGAGCCCATGTGCTGCTTTAAGTACAGCCCCGCTGATGACCTTGATGATTAGCAGGTGCAACCGGAACTCGCTGCCTTCAGGGCCCATCAGCTGTCAATACACACACACATACTGAGAAAAAGGGGAAGGGAATGGAAACAGGATGGCCAACAAGTGAACTACTGACATATTGGGCCACAGAATAAGCAGCAGTCTGTAGGTTAGTAGTGTCTAACTACAGCATCTATTGCTCTGCACTTTGACACTTCAGCAATTGTTGTATATAAGAATGTAAAGTGCATATTGGACCTCAGAGTTGGACTTCTTCCTTGGCTTTGTTGGCTCTGCCTTAAAATGCCCTGCCTGCAGAGACAAATAAACTATTATGTCACTGCCTTGGACATTGTGCCAAAGAGTGTCCTTAATAATTCATTATCTCACTGTTTCTGTCTCATATACTTCTTCATGTTTATAACCTGGGCTGTTGTAAAACAACCTGGCAACGTGTCTGTACACAACTACATGATGTTAACTGCATCTGTCCATGTCCAAAACAAGATCTGCAGAGGAAAAACCTGGTCATTCCTATTGTAGCAGGTTTTTCAGACAGGCTTAAACGGATTTTTGGGAACATCAGATACCAGCCCACTTCAAACCCACCAACACACTGAGACAGAGACTGGTTCACCCTGAAGACCGGACACCAAAACAAAAGAAGAGCAATGTGGTGTATTCCATCCAGTGTAAGGAAGAATGCTCAGAATTCTACATTGGAGAAACCAAACAACCACTTAACAGGAAGATGGTCCATCACAGTAGGAGCAGCTCCTTAGGACCACAGTCAGCTGTGCACCTCCATTTAAAGGAAACATGACACTCATTTGAAGACAGTCATGTACACATTTTGGACAGAGAAGATAGGTGGTTTGAGAGAGGGGTGTAATAGAAAACATGAGTCCACCATTAGATCCTAACAACCCTCACCTGAGCTCACTTCTATTGTTCACCTAACGAGTCTATTCAGACCAGGTGGGAAGTGAAACTAACTCAGGAGTGTGGGTCTAATGACTTTCACCTGATTTACACAGTTCACCTAGTGAGCCTATGGGACCAAACTGAAGGATATATTGGAGGTTCCCATAGCAGCTTTCTCTCAGACTGAAGAAGCTACTTGGATGAATAGTGAAACATTTCAACCTAAAAACTAAAAGTCCAGTTTCCATGACTCAGCCTCTAGTTAACTTCACCTGGACGACTGAGAAGCTCAACAGACATATAAGCAGAGATGTCAAAAAACGAGGGTGGGAGGGAAAGATTTCCTGGAGCTCAACAATGTTCATACCCCAGCTCAGTTGGTGGCGATAATGAGCTGGCTGCAAACTGCCAATTAGAAAGACAGAAGAAGAAGCAGCAGCAGCAGAAGCTGATGCACCGATTATAGATTTTGTTTGTACATTATAGTTGATAATAACAATTATCACGATTATTATGCATCTAATAATTTCTTAATACTACTACTGTATAAAATGACACAAACACTCAGGTTTTAAAATGTAAGTTATTGCTGCCTTTTGAAACAGAACATAGTAACCAAAAAATACAGAAGAAAATAGTAGTAATAATAATGATGAGAAACAAAAGTCCATCTCTCCCTTTGGAAGTAAATAAGGGTTCATCAAGAACTATTTTCAGAGACATGAAGAACCAGGAGTCCTGCAGAGGATGATATGACCCCCAAGGAACCCAAATGTGGGCAGTGTGAAGTCAATCTTGGATCATATGAAGTGACAGTAACACTCGGACAACCTGAATCTCCAGAAGACCTGCAGGAGCTTCTCTAAGGTTCTGTAAAGTACCAGGAGAAACTGTGCAGGTGAAACCAAAGAGAATTGCTGCTGGTTTAGGGACAAAGGGGAAAGCTTCAAATTCTGATTAGATTTAGATTTTGTTCAATTCACTGCATTTGGTTTAAAGTTAATTTATAATTGAAAACACAATTTCAATAATTCAAGTATTTCAGAGATTGTCAGTATTAAATTAAATCAGATATTATATCACAGAGGTGTGGGAGAGAAATCTACAGACAATATGTACCAAATGAATTTGCTGTGTAAAAGGATGGTTTCCCTCTGTTGTGTGTACATGTCTCTGTGTTTGTTATGGTGCTGTCTTCTTGTCCCACCTCAGCTTCACCAGGACTCCATTCACTTTTTCCAGAAACTGAATTTTGTTGCCCCCATAACTGTGAAGGACAGCAGTGAGCAGTAAACCCAAGTCCAGTTAAAGATGTTTCCAGAATATTTTGGTGGATTCACTGGTCATTTATCTTTAGTTTCTGTTCTACAAGAAGGTAAATACGAGAAGTCCAAGCAGCAGATGGATGATGACCAGTCTAACAGAGCAGGCTGCACTTGTAGTAGTTGTAGCTGTAGAGGCAGCATTACTTGCTGTTAGGGCAGTGGTAGTTGTTGGGGCAGTGGTAGTTGGGACAGTGGTAGTTGTAGGGGCAGTACTAGTAGTTTTTGGGACAGTTGTAGTTGTTGGGGCAGCGGTAGTTGTAGCTGGGGCACTGGTAGTTGTTGGGGCAGCAGCTGTTAAGGGAGTCGTAGTTGTTGGGGCAGCAGTAGTTGTTGCTGGGGAAGTGGTAGTTGTTCGGGCAGTTGTAAATGTAGTTGGGGCAGAAGTAGTTGTAGCTGGGGTAGTGGTAGTTGTTGCTGATGAAGTGGTAGTTGTTGGGGCAGGAGTAGTTGGGACAGTGGTAGTTGTAGGGGCAGTACTAGTAGTTGTTGGGGCAGTCATAGTAGTAGTTGGGGCAGAAGGAGTTCTAGCTGGGGAAGTGGTAGTTGTTAGGCCAATGGTACTTGCTGTTGGGTCAGCGGTAGTTGTTGCTGGGGAAGTGGTGGTTGTTGTTGGGGCAGAGGTAGTTGGTGCTAGGGAAGGGGTAGATTTGGCAGCAGTAGTTGTTGAGGCCGCAGATGTTGTAGGGGCAGGGGTAGTTGTTGCTAGGAAAGTGGTGGTTGCGGAATCAGTAGTTGTAGTTGGGGTAGAAGTAGTTGTAGCTGGGGCAGTGGTAGTTGTTGGGGCAGCAGCTGCTGGGACAGTCATAGTTGATGTTGGGCCAGCAGTAGTTGTTGGGCCAGCAGTAGTTGTAGTTGTGGCAGCAGTAGTTGTTGGGGCAGTAGTAGTTGTAGTTGTAGCAGCAGTAGTTGTAGTTGTGGCAGCAGTAGTTGTTGGGGCAGTAGTAGTTGTGGGAGCAGTAGTTGTTGGGGCAGAGGTAGTTGTTGGGGCAGCAGTAGTTGATGTTGGGCCAGCAGTAGTCGTTGGGACAGTAGTAGTTGTAGTTGTTGTGGCAATAGTAGTTGGGGCAGTCATAGGTGGGGCGGTAGTAGATGTAGGGGCTGCAGTAGTTGTTGGGGCAGTAGTAGTTGTTTGGGCAGCAGCAGCTGTTGCTGGTGAAGTGGTGGTTGTTGGGGAAGAGGTGGTTGTTGTTGGGGCAGAGGTACTTGCCGCTAGGGAAGTGGTAGTTGTTGGGGCAGCAGATGTTGTAGGGGCCGTGGTAGTTGTTGCTAGGGAAGCGGTCGTTTTTGGGGCAGTGGTAGTTGTAGGGGCTGCAGTAGTTGTTGCTGGCGAAGTGGTAGTTGTTGGGGGAGCAGTAGTCGTAGTGGTGGCAGCAGTAGTTGATGTTGGGCCAGCGGCAGTTGTTGGGCCAGCCGTAGCTGTGGCAGAAGTAGTTATTGGGGCAGTAGTAGTTGTAGTTGTAGCAGCAGTTGTGGCAGCAGTAGTTGTTGGGGCAGTTGTGGTTGTAGCAGCAGAAGTTGTAGTTGGGGCAGCAGATGTTATAGGGGCAGTGGTAGTTGTTGGGGCAGCAGATGTTATAACGGCAGTGGTAGATGTTGCTAAGGAAGTGGTAGTTGTGGCAGCAGTAGTTGTAGTTGTGGCAGCAGTAGTTGTTGGGCCAGCAGTAGCTGTGGCAGCAGTAGTTGTTGGGGAAGTAGTAGTCGTAGTTGGGGCAGCAGCAGTTGTTGGGGCAGTAGTAGTTGTAGTTGTGGCAGCAGCAATTGTTGGGGAAGTAGTAGTTCTAATTGTTGGGGCAGCAGCAGATGTTGGGGCAGTAGTAGTAGTAGTTGTGGCAGCAGCAATTGTTAGGGAAGTAGTAGTCGTAGTTGGGGAAGCAGCAGTTGTTGGGGCAGTAGTAGTTGTTGGGGCAGCAGCAGTAGTAGATGATAGGCCAGCAGTAGTTGTTGGGGCAGTAGTAGTTGCAGTTGTAGCAGCAGTAGTCGTTGGGACAGTAGTAGGTGTAGTTGTTGTGGCAATAGTAGATGGGGCAGTCATAGGTGGAGCAGTGGTAGTTGTAGGGGCTGCAGTAGTTGTTTGGGCAGCAGCAGCTGTTTCTGGTGAAGTGGTAGTTGTTGGGGCAGTAGATGTTATAGGGGCAGTGATAGTTGTTGGGGCAGCAGATGTTATAGGGGCAGTGGTAGTGGTTTCTAGGGAAGTGGTAGTTGTGGCATCAGTAGTTGTTGTTGGGGCAGTGGTAGATGTTGCTAAGGAAGTGGTAGTTGTGGCAGCAGTAGTTGTTGTTTGGGCAGCAGTAGTTGTAGGGGCTGCAGTAGTTGTAATTGTGGCAGAAGTAGTTAATGTTGGGCCAGCAGCAGTTGTTGGGGCAGTAGTAATTGTAATTGTTGGAGCAGCAGCAGATATTGGGGCAGCAGTAGTTGTTGGGGCCGTAGTAGTTGTAACTGGGGCAGCAGTAGTTGATGTTGGGCCAGCGGTAGTTGTTGGGCCAGCCGTAACTGTGGCAGTAGTAGTTGTTGGGGTAGTTGTAGTTGTAGCAGCAGTTGTAGTTGTAGCAGCAGAAGTTGTAGTTGTGGCAGAAGTAGTTGTTGGGGCAGTAGTAGTTGTGGCAACAGTAGTTGTTGGGGCAGTAGTAGTTGTGGGAGCAGTAGTTGTTGTGGCAGTAGTAGTTGTTGGGGTAGCAGTAGTTGATGTTAGGCCAGCAGTAGTTGTTGAGGCAATAGTAGATGGGGCAGTCATAGGTGGGGCAGTGGTAGTTGTAGGGGCTGCAGTAGTTGTTGGGGCAGTAGTAGTTGTTTGGGCAGCAGCAGCTGTTGCTGTTGAAGTGGTAGTTGTTGGGGCAGCAGATGTTATAGGGGCAGTGGTAGTTGCGGCAGCAGTGGTTGTTGTTGGGGCAGTGGTAGATGTTGGTAAGGAAGTGGTAGTTGTGGCAGCAATAGTTGTTGTTGGGGCAGCAGTAGTTGTAGGGCCTGCAGTAGTTGTAATTGTGGCAGAAGTAGTTGATGTTGGGCCAGCAGTAGCTGTGGCAGTAGTAGTTGTTGGGGCAGTGGTAGTTGTAGTTGGGGCAGAAGTAGTTGTAGCTGGGCCAGAAACTGTTGGGGCAGTCATAGTCGGGGCAGTGGTAGATATAGAGGCTGCAGTTGTTGCTGGTGAAGTGGTAGATGTTGGGGAAGAGGTGGTTGTTGTTGGGGCAGAGGTAGTTGGTGCTTGGGGAGCAGCAGTTGTAGTTGTGGCAGAAGTAGTTGTTGATGTTTGGCCAGCAGAAGTTGTTGGGCCAACAGTAGTTGTGGCAGCAGTAGTTGTTGGGGCAACAGCCACTGAAGTTGTGGCAGCAATAGTTGTTGGGGCAGTAGTAGTTGTAGTTGTGGCAGCAGTAATTGTTGAGGCAATAGTCGTTGAAGTTGTGTCAGCAGTAGTTTTTGGGGGAGTAGTAGTTGTAGTTGTGGCAGCAGTAGTTGTAGGGGCAGTAGTAGTTGTAGTTGTGGCAGCAGTAATTGTTGAGGCAATAGTCGTTGTAGTTGTGTCAGCAGTAGTTGTTGGGGCAGTAGTAGTTGTAGTTGTGTCAGTAGTAGTTGTAGGGGCAGTAGTAGTTGTAGTTGTGGCAGCAGTAGTTGTTGGGGCAATAGTCGTTAAAATTGTGGCAGCAGTAGTTGTTGGGGCAGTAGTAGTTGTAGTTGGGGCAGTAGTAGTTGTAGTTGTAGGGGCAGTAGTAGTTGTAGTTGTAGGGGCAGTAGTAGTTGGGGCAGCAGTAGCTGGAGTTGTGGCAGCAGTAGTTGTTGTTGGGGTAGTAGTTGTTGTTGTTGTTGTTGTTGTTAGGACAGAGTTACACAAACTGGTCCTACAACAAACTGGTCCACTGCTGATGGTTCCAACGTTTTTCATGAAAGGCAGGGCACCCAGACCACTAGCAGCAGCACACAGGTTTGAAGATGCACATCCCAAGACTGGAGCAGTGGTGGATCCAGTCGTCACTGTAGATAAAAATCACTGGGTTACTACACAAATTCTTGTTGTCAGTTGAGATCTTTCACTAAACACCCCAAGGACTTTTAGTTTTTGCTGCCCTCCTGTTATTCAAACTGGTGTACCGTCCTGAAGTCCAGGACTCGGTGACAACACTGTTTTTGTAGGTTCAAGTGTCACAGTCACATCCATCCATCTTCTATACCCGCTTTTCCTGTTCAGGGTCACGGGGATCCGCTGGAGCCTATCCCAGCTCTCTCTCGGGTGGAAGGCAGGGGTACACCCTGGACAGGTCACCAGTCTGTCGCAGGGCCACATATAGACACACAAAGACAGACAACCTCACACACTCACACTCACACTCACTCCTACGGGCAATTTTAGAGTCACCAATCAACCTGACATGCATGTTTTTGGACTGTGGGAGGAAACCGGAGTACCCGGAGTAAACCCATGCAAGCACAGGGAGAACATGCAAACTCCACACAGAAAGGCCGGGATGCGAACCCACGACCTTCTTGCTGTGAGGCAACAGTGCTAACCACTCAGCCACCATGCTGCCCCAAGTGTCACAGTCACATTTATGATAAAAAATAATAATGAAAATCATTGTTAAATGAATAGACAATGACAATAATTGTTGTGTTTATAACCAGGCTGGATAACTACCAATGGTTTGTTTCTGGTCAAGTTGAGACTAATAAACTTTTTGTCTTGTTCTGTAAAATGATCTGTAAATGAATCAGTCACTATAGCTGTCTTAGAAATCCAGTGCAGTAAAATATTCCAATATTTATCTCTGAAATGTAATGGATTAGAAGTAGAATAATGTTTAGTACAAATATGAGTAAAAGTACATCAGATTTACCTTAAAGGTAATATTTCAAATGTTGTGAGGTTATAAAACATATTTGGAGACATGTGTTAAACTTTGTATCATAATAACTCACTGGTTGCTGTGAAGCATCTGTCCTGCACTCCTGTACATTGTACTGAGCTGGTGCACTGAGAGGTGGTGGCGTCACAGGTGAGACACTGCAGGGTGTTAGTTGGCTGAGGAGTAGGGGCTGGAATGAAAAACAGAATCTTATTTAGCAGGAGAAAACACTTTACTGTCACAAAATAAAATAAAACAGGCCAAAAGATCTTTGCTTATCTTTAACAAGCTACTTATCCATGTGGACTCACTAGGTAGAGTTTCTGAGTTGCAGTTGTCTGAGTTGCAGCAATAAGAATATGAAATTCCACTGGAACCACCCAAGTTGACTGATAATGTCTGAAAGCCAGTGAATGGACACAGGGAGGACGATGCACAGGCCTTGTAGGTCTGAGGTGCTGAACCTCCAGCAGCAGTGGCTACAGGGTCAAAGTTGACTTTGTTAATGTTGACAGAACGAAGACATAACTTGGCAGTACATGTATTTCACTGAAAAGTAGGAGATGACATGAAGAACAAACTACCTAGAATGGAAGCTGTTACACACATGGTCTCTGTGGAACATGTTAGTGCTGTTGTGGTTGAACATCGTGTATCTGTGCAGGTTTGACACACCAGAGCTCCAGCTGCAACAGGGAGAGAAGAAGTCAGTGAATGATCTTCACATCACAAGTCAAACGTTGAATCAAATGGCAAATAAATCTCTGATTATATTGTAGTTGTGTCTGTTCTTGTTACGTGAAAGATTTGAATTCCTTTCTAAAATTCATTTGTGGTGAAATAAAAAGCTCCATAAAGTTGTAAATCAGCCTGTGTTGTATCTACAGAGAGTGAAGTGTAAGAATAAGCAGAGGTACCTGTGCTGAAGAGCGTCCAGA
Organism: Mastacembelus armatus; assembly: GCF_900324485.2. Classification (NCBI taxonomy): domain Eukaryota; kingdom Metazoa; phylum Chordata; class Actinopteri; order Synbranchiformes; family Mastacembelidae; genus Mastacembelus; species Mastacembelus armatus. The sequence continues at coordinate 1,706,004 of NC_046636.1, read as the reverse complement.
TGAGAGGCAGAGAAAGGATCAGCTTCATCCTGATGAACAGGTAAGTACTGTAGGTGACTTTTCCTGGATGGTGATACTGCTCCTGATCGCCACTGCTCCACTTTATATACTGTGCAGCTGTTGAGCACATTTACAACATATTCATACCTGAAACTCTCAGGTAATGGGTGGGTTTACATTTTTACAATATGACAATCTGTTTTTGTCACTTGAAAGCATCATACGTCCACACCTTCCCACACCCTCTTTTCAGTACAGCAGTCTTTGTTTTTATCTTATTTTGAAAAGGTTTTAGGGATTTGTTTTGTTTCTATGCTCCTGTTTACAGTTGTGTCTTGATGTCAGCTGTCAGCTCATGTCTCATTTATGCAGTAGGTTGTTGTTTTGTTTCACGCGTCAGTGAGACAAAGTAAAACTCAAGATTTTCCTCGATGCAAAAATGATCTTATTGCTTTAAACAGTTTTTCCAGAGAGGATGTGCTGTTCTGACCTGCTGCATAAACGAATGACTTTAGTGATAATTACTGGTTTCTTTTCATGTATTTTCTCGTTTTCATCTAGAATCCAACTGTTTCTAGACTCCACTAAGTGATGCTGTTCATCAGGCTCAATGAAATACCACTCCACTTTTCTTGTAACTTTATAGAAATTTTCATTTTCTTTGGATTTAATTCATTAATGTATCAATATCTCATAAAATCTTGTGTTTGTGCTTTAATCATTTTTCACTGACAAAAAATTTGATAGCAGCTTGTGTTTCAGTTGTGTTTCAGGCTTCAGTGAGAAAAAGAAAACCTCAACGTTTTCCTTGATGTGAAAATGTTCTTATTGTATTATATTAGATTTAACGTTAAACGTAAATCCTCAATTTCTCTCCAGGGTTTAATATAGTGTATCCTATCTTATGTTAAACATGCTGTATTGGATTCACTGGTTTTCCTCCTTGACTGGCTCTAAATTTAATATGTTTAAAAATCTTCCATATGTTTAATCAAAACAACGTTACTGATTCTTTTTCTGGTTTATTTAGGCTCAGCATAATTAGGTAAGTTCAATCCTGACACTAATTATGCATGACAAAGAGATGTGGTGGACTACATGCTGACTATTTGACTAGGAAGTGAAGTGCAGGAGAAATATTAAGTAACCTGCAGATAGTCCAAAACTATACAGAGCTGTGGTTGTTGACGTCTACTGTGTCAACTGCCAGGTAGGGTGTTTCAGTGTGACAAAGTTACTGCAGCACTTTAAGTGACTTTTGTCTTTTGAATCTTTCTTTACTGAGGGCAGCTCTCACTGAGAGGTCACCTCTGTTTTCCAGAAAACCCATGACCGCAGTGACAGTAACACACACACACACATACTTGTATTTCTATATTTGTGAGGACACTCATAGACATAATGCATTCCTATCTAACCCTAACCATCATAACTAAAATGCCTAACCCAGCCCTTACCCCAACCCTATACCTAATTCTAACCTTAACCCTCACCCAATTCTTAACCCTAAACAGGAGTCTGAAATAATGTGGGACCGGAGAAATGCTTTCAGTTTGTCAAAGTGTCCTCACTTTGATAGAAATATGCTTAAAATTGTACTCACAAAGAGAGAAATACAAGTGTACACACAGACACACAGCTCGAAACTGCGTCGTACAACCACAGTCTGACCTACTGGCAGATTTTGCTGTTGTCTTGTTGAGGTAGGATTAGATTTAGTTGAAGAGACGGTAAACACAGGCCTTTCTTTAGACAGTGATGTATTTTTGATGTTTGCTGGTGACATTGCCAAACCTACTATTGTTGAGTTGACTCAACTACCACCTTCTATTATTGCCTCAACAACAAACCATAGAGCAAGAGAGTAGAGCAGCGTACTTGTTATCAGCACTGAGTTCAACAGCCTGCACCTCTGATGGTACGGGAGTGCATTAGTTCCTATGGAATGGGCAGCATGCACATCTGGAAAGACTCCATCATTGATGAAAGATATATCTTGGTTTTAGAGCAGCATATGCTCCCATCCAGATGACGTCAAGGAAGGCCTTGCATATTTCAGCAGGACAATGCTGAAATATGCAGGACAACTGCACCTAGGACAACAACATGGATTTGTTGTGTCCTGGAGTCCAGGTGCTGCATGCCCCCTCATTGTCTGGCCAGTTGTAAGTCCTGGCACACACAGCTCCCTGATATGGATACCTGGGCTAGCACAAAACATATTTACACTTTAGCTTTAGCCTTTTACTGGTCATCCATGTACACAGACACAGCAGTATATACAGCCGTATTGTGCCACATGTCCAACCTGCTAGAAAACATGCACTGCCCATAAGTCTGCCTGAGCTTTCTTACAGCTGCTCCCTGTCATCTCCATTGTGAATCTTCTGGTGAAAAGCAGTGGGGGCGATTGGTATAACCTGGTTGTGTGCAACTACACCACACAGTTTCCTGAGGCATTTCCATGGACGACACAGACAAGGACAGGGAAGTTCCCCAAGCATCAACAGGCTTCTCCCCATTTGAGCTCCTGTATGGCTGGGAGGTTCAAGGGCCACTGGACCTGCTCTAGATAGGTTGCAAGACACCTTTCACCACACAGTGACCGAAGTGTGATGCAGTTTGTGCTGGAAATGAGAGAGCGACTGTTGAGGTACCGGATAAGGCAGAAACAACCTGTAGGAGGCCCACATCCAGAACACCTGGTATAACAGGCCGGAAAACGTGAGTTTCAGCCAGGCCAAAAGGTGCTGCTGCTTGTCCTATTATCCAGCAACAAGCTCCTTGTGAAATGAAAAGGAGCCTATGTCATCCCCCACTGGGCCCATCACGTCACTGGGCCCAGTCACCTACAAGGTTTCTCACCCAGAGAAAAAGAAATCCAAGCAGACCGACAACGTGAACCTCTTGAATTAGTGGAAGGACTGCCCAATCCAAGAGTGACTGAGCCTTCCAACTTCCAAAGTGGTACAGCCCAGTTGTCATTGTCATTAAAAAGGATGTCTCACTCTGAATTTGCATCGACTTCATGAACCTCATGGAGTCTTGGAGTGATGCTGGAGGAGGCAAGTCGTCAATGCAGGGTATTTTGAATGCCAGCAGGACTGTTCCAGTTTACAGTGTTATCATCAGCCACCTTCCAGAGGCTGATGGACAAAGGGCTCCAGGGACGTGACCACTGTAGTGCTACATACCTGGATGATGCAGTGATATTTAGGCGCGTGTGAGACAAACATGTCCAACATTTGTCTCGAGGCCAGGGGAAGACCAAGAAGTTGTGAATGACCCTCAATCCTTCCACGTCTGGGTCAGCATGGTCATGTTCATTTCAACCCAATTTAAAGGACTTTATTTGTCCCCAGGGAGCAATTTAAGGCACATATGAGCAGCATGGCATGGAAAAAAAGATAAATAAAAATAAAATAAGAGCAACTATATTCATTATAATTCTACAATATATAACTATACAACTGTACACAATATAAGTCTGAGTTTTTGGGGAAGGGGTGGGGTTGGGAGGTATGAATGAGTTGTACTTAACAATGTTATAATATTTTTATACATGTTGCTGAGTTTATTTCTTAACATGGTACATTTTCTCAGTTTAAACATTTAATATGTTTTTTTGGTTGTACTGTAAATAAAATATGAGTTTATGTGTCATGGGGTGTGTTTGAGTTAAGGTTTTGGACTTTTATTTTTGTTAATTGTATGTAGCATGTAGCACCTATTAAATTAATAAAGACAAAAGTTTGTTTTCAGTCTTGTTCTGCTGAAAGAAGTACAGCTTATTTCTATGTGACATTTGTAAACCAGCCAACACCAAGTTCTTCATAAAGAAAGATACAAACAGGAAACAATGATAAATAAAACAGACATAAACAGGCCTGCTGACAGTTAAGTACATAGTTAGTTCTATATGTTTTACAGTTACAGTTCCCTTAAAAACCACCGGTCTTATAATAAGAAATGATGTTTATTTGGATTAGCTGTCATGCAGTAAATAGTTTCTACCAAGAGAGGGCATGTCAGGACCTTCTGTGCTTTACTAGTTAATGTCAGCTTCACCAGGACTCTATTCACTTTTTCCACAAACTGAATTTTGTTGCCCCCATAACTGTGAAGGACAGCAGTGAGCAGTAAACCCAAGTCCAGTTAAAGATGCTTCCAGAATATTTTGGTGGCTTCACTGGTCATTTATCTTTAGTTTCTGTTCTAAAAGAAGGTAAATACGAGAAGTCCAAGCAGCAGATGGATGATGACCAGTCTAACAGAGCAGGGTGCACTTGTAGTACTTGTAGTTGTAGGGGCAGCAGTACTTCTTGTGGTATTTGTTGCTGGGGAAGTGGTAGTTGTAGGGGCAGTACTAGTTGGGACAGCAGTAATTGTTTTTGGGGTAGTCGTTCTTGTTGGGGTAGTCGTAGGAGCAATGCTAGTTGTTGTTGGGGTAGTCGTTCTTGTTGGGGTAGTCGTAGGAGCAATGCTAGTTGTTGTTGGGGCAGTAGTTCTTGTTGGGGTAGTAGTTCTTGTTGGGGTAGTCGTAGGAGCAATGCTAGTTGTTGTTGGGGTAGTCGTTCTTGTTGGGGTAGTCGTAGGAGCAATGCTAGTTGTTGTTGGGGTAGTCGTTCTTGTTGGGGTAGTCGTAGGAGCAATGCTAGTTGTTGTTGGGGTAGTAGTTCTTGTTGGGGTAGTCGTAGGAGCAATGCTAGTTGTTGTTGGGGTAGTCGTTCTTGTTGGGGTAGTCGTAGGAGCAATGCTAGTTGTTGTTGGGGTAGCAGTTCTTGTTGGGGTAGTCGTAGGAGCAATGCTAGTTGTTGTTGGGGTAGTCGTTCTTGTTGGGGTAGTCGTAGGAGCAATGCTAGTTGTTGTTGGGGCAGTAGTTCTTGTTGGGGTAGTCGTAGGAGCAATGCTAGTTGTTGTTGGGGTAGTCGTTCTTGTTGGGGTAGTCGTAGGAGCAATGCTAGTTGTTGTTGGGGTAGCAGTTCTTGTTGGGGTAGTCGTAGGAGCAATGCTAGTTGTTGTTGGGGTAGTCGTTCTTGTCGGGGTAGTCGTAGGAGCAATGCTAGTTGTTGTTGGGGCAGTAGTTTTTATTGGGGTAGTCGTTGTTGGGGTGGTAATAGGAGCAGTAGTACTTGTAGTTGTGTCAGTAGTAGTTGTTGGGGCAGTAATAGTTGTAGTTGTATCAGCAGTAGTTGTTGGGGCAGTAGTACTTGTAGTTGTGTCAGCAGTAGTTGTTGGGGCAGTAGTAGTTGTAGTTGTATCAGCAGTAGTTGTTGGGGCAGTAGTACTTGTAGTTGTGGCAGCAGCAGTTGTTGGGGCAGTAGTAGTTGTAGTTGTGGCAGCAGCAGTTGTTGGGGCAGTAGTAGTTGTGGCAGCAGTAGTTGTTGGGGCAGTTGTTTCAGCAGTAGTTGTTGGGGCAGTAGTACTTGCCGTTGCAGCAGTGGTTCTTGGGGTAGTAGTAGTTGTGGCAGCAGTGGTTGTTGTGGCAGTAGTACTTGTAGTTGTGTCAGCAGTAGTTGTTGGGGCAGTAGTACTTGTAGTTGTGTCAATAGTAGTTGTTGGGGCAGTAGTACTTGTAGTTGTGGCAGCAGTAGTTGTCGGGGCAGTTGTAGTTGTTGTGGCAACAGTAGTTGTTGGGGCAGTAGTAGTTGTAGTTGTGTCAGCAGTAGTTGTTGGGGCAGTAGTACTTGTAGTTGTGTCAATAGTAGTTGTTGGGGCAGTAGTACTTGTAGTTGTGTCCGCGGTAGTTGTTGGGGCAGTAGTAGTAGTAGTTGTGTCAATAGTAGTTGTTGGGGCAGTAGTACTTGTAGTTGTATCAATAGTAGTTGTTGGGGCAGTAGTACTTGTAGTTGTGTCAGCAGTAGTTGTTGGGGCAGTAGTACTTGTAGTTGTGTCAGCAGTAGTTGTCGGGGTAGTAGTAGTTGAGGTTGTGTCAGTAGTAGTTGTTGGGGCAGTAGTAGTAGTAGTTGTGTCAGCAGTAGTTGTTGGGGCAGTAGTACTTGTAGTTGTGTCAATAGTAGTTGTTGGGGCAGTAGTAGTAGTTGTGTCAATAGTAGTTGTTGGGGCAGTAGTAGTAGTAGTAGTTGTGTCAGTAGTAGTTGTTGGGGCAGTAGTACTTGTAGTTGTTGTAGTTGTTGTTGTTGTTGTTGTTGTATTTGTTCTTGTTGTTAGGACAGAGTTACACAAACTGGTCTCACAACAAACTGGTCCACTGCTGATGGTTCCAACGTTTTTCATGAAAGGCAGGGCACCCAGACCACTACCAGCAGCACACAGGTTTGAAGATGTACATCCCAAGACTGGAGCAGTGGTGGATCCAGTCGTCACTGTAGATAAAAATCACTGGGTTACTACACAAATTCTTGTTGTCAGTTGAGATCTTTCACTAAACACCCCAAGAACTTTTAGTTTTTGCTGCCCTCCTGTTATTCAAACTGGTGTACAGTCCTGAGGTCCAGGACTTGGTGACAACACTGGTTTTTGTAGGTTCAAGTGTCACAGTCACATTTATGATAAAAAATAATAATGAAAATCATTGTTTAATGAATAGACAATGACAATAATTATTCTATTTATAACCAGGCTGGATAACTACCAATGGTTTGTTTCTGGTCAAGTTGAGACTAATAAACTTTTTGTCTTGTTCTGTAAAATGATCTGTAAATGAATCAGTCACTATAGCTGTCTTAGAAATCCAGTGCAGTAAAATATTCCAATATTTATCTCTGAAATGTAATGGATTAGAAGTAGAATAATGTTTAGTACAAATATGAGTAAAAGTACATCAGATTTACCTTAAAGGTAATATTTCAAATGTTGTGAGGTTATAAAACATATTTGAAGACATGTGTTAAACTTTGTATCATAATAACTCACTGGTTGCTGTAAAGCATCTGTCCTGCCCTCCTGTACATTGTACTGGGCTGGTGCACTGAGAGGTGGTGGCATCACAGGTGAGACACTGCAGGGTGTTAGTTGGCTGAGGAGTAGGGGCTGGAATGAAAAACAGAATCTTATTTAGCAGGAGAAAACACTTTACTGTCACAAAATAAAATAAAACAGGCCAAAAGATCTTTGCTTATCTTTAACAAGCTACTTATCCATGTGGACTCACTAGGTAGAGTTTCTGAGTTGCAGTTGTCTGTGTTGCAGCAATAAGAATATGAAATTCCACTGGAACCAGCCAAGTTGACTGATAATGTCTGAGAGCCAGTGGCTGGACACAGGGAGGACGATGCACAGGCCTTGTAGGTCTGAGGTGCTGAACCTCCAGCAGCAGTGGCTACAGGGTCAAAGTTGACTTTGTTAATGTTGACAGAAAGAAGACATAACTTGGCAGTACATGTATTTCACTGAAAAGTAGGAGATGACATGAAGAATAAACTACCTAGAATGGAAGCTGTTACACACATGGTCTCTGTGGAACATGTTTGTGGTGCTGTGGTTGAACATCGTGTATCTGTGCAGGTTTGACACACCAGAGCTCCAGCTGCAACAGGGAGAGAAGAAGTCAGTCAATGATCTTCACATCACATCAAGTCAAACGTTGAATCAAATGGCAAATAAATCTCTGATTATATTGTAGTTGTGTCTGTTCTTGTTACGTGAAAGATTTGAATTCCTTTCTAAAATTCATTTGTGGTGAAATAAAAAGCTCCATAAAGTTGTAAATCAGCCTGTGTTGTATCTACAGAGAGTGAAGTGTAAGAATAAGCAGAGGTACCTGTGCTGAAGAGCGTCCAGATGAGAGGCAGAGAAAGGATCAGCTTCATCCTGATGAACAGGTAAGTACTGTAGGTGACTTTTCCTGGATGGTGATACTGCTCCTGATCACCACTGCTCCACTTTATATACTGTGCAGCTGTTGAGCACATTTACAACATATTCATACCTGAAACTCTCAGGTAATGGGTGGGTTTACACTTTTACAATATGACATTTCAAACTGTCACATCTGTTTTTTGTCACTTGAAAGCATCATACGTCCACACCTTCCCACACCCTCTTTTCAGTACAGCAGTCTTTGTTTCTTATTTTGAGGGATATTGTTTTAGGGATTTGTTTTGTCCTATGCTCCTGTTTACAGTTGTGAAGGTTGGTGATGTTTCATACCAGAGACGACAACAGAAACCCAGAACTCAGCTGATATTTTTCTGACAACAACCAATATCTGATATTTCACTTGGCACAGCAGCTCATGTCTCATTTATGCAGTAGGTTGTTGTTTTGTTTTCCTTGATGCAAAAAATGATCTTATTGCTTTAAACGTAGTATAAATAAATTACTTTAGTGACATTTGACAATTACACTGTTTCCATCTAATGAAATTCATATTTTTAACTGGGATGCAGTGAAACTGGCAACCTGTTTGAACACTCACCTGTGTCAGTTCTTCAGTGGTGGAGTAAGTACCAAAGTAGAAATAGCCCAGTAAAACAGACTCTGGTTCAACAAGTTTCATGAAATAGAAGATGCTCAGTCACAAGTACCGAAAATGTGTCCAACAAACACCTGCTGCCAAAACACCACAGAATCATGCTGGGAGTGAAGCCTTTGTTGTTCAACCTGAGGAAGCTTATTATATACAAATTATTTGGCTTGAGACCAGGTGAGTGACATTTAGATGTCATTTTCCTGTCTGACCTGAAGCTAGAACATGTCAGAGACACATGATCTAACACATCATTTTGTCTTTGTGGTTTTAGGTGTTTGCACGCTTGTTGTGTATCTAAAAAAAGAACAAATGGCCCTTCTGTTGTCTTTGTTTTATGCTAATTAGTGTTGTGTTATAGCTGATTGTAAATCCATAATATTATACTCTATCTGATAATGTGACAGATCTTTTTAATTTCAGCTCAGAATGTGGGTAAACATGCCTAGATGGAAAAACATATGTCACCTGTCCCTAACTCTATGTTTGTCCACATATTGCTGCCTCCTTGCACCACCAGGTAACACTGATAATGATCCATTCTCATTCCCACAGTGTCATATACTGATGCTACCCGACAACGTGCCGCCGTGTGACGCCCTGGAATGAGAGCGTGTTGTCAGGGTGAGAGTCCAGCCTGTTCTCTTTGCAGCCTTGATCAACTTCGACTTAACCCCTTCATTCGCCAAAACTTGGACCACAGCAAATCCCACATTAAATCCTTACCGGAAACTATTTGGCCTCACTATATTGCACAATGAGCATTAACACCATCACATGAGAAGTAAATATGCAGTTTTTCCAGCTTTTAGTCACACTGGCTTGTTTGTCCGGTCCACACCAACGTCATTATGCCATAACTAATTTGAATGTATGAGAAAGATGAAATAAGCCAAAGTAAAATTAGCTACCACCTTTGTGTGCAGGCTCCGACAGGGGAGCTTTGTTTAGACACATTTCATAAAGGAGGAAGTAAATGTAGGAAAATCATTCTGGTGTGAGTGATGAGTGACAGTAATGTTCACTGTTTTCATTTAACACTAAAAGGGCTTTATGTATTTCTGCTGTCCATATATAAACACTGGCTCTTTTGCTGTGTGGAGGACCAGTAGTCCTATAATAAGACAACTACATGGAAAACATGAAAACAAATCAGTAGGTTAAACCCCTTAGCTGAAGGTTTTTACAGACAACGCATGAAATCACAGAGTTAACTGCTGCTTATTGTGAGAAGTCCCAAGAGAATTGACCACAAAAAAAAAAAAAAACACCAGCTATGAAAAGCTAAAATGTGAGGGTGGACTCAGTCTCAGTGTTGATGCGTTATTATTGGGCTGCAGGTGCAGGACTGCTCATGAATTAGAACAGAGAAAAATCCTAAGACTCCAGCCTTTGTCTTCTTCCAGAGGATAAAACCGTCTTCATCCTTGTATTTTCAAGGTGGATCCCTGAAATGTTTTGGATCACAGACACAGAAGCTTTCAGGCTATTGAAGGGTCATTCCCTAAAAAAATATTTAGGGCCCAATTCTCGTCCCACTGTACAAAGGCAGAGCTGACACAGCTGACAGCCTGGGTAGTTTTCTTTGAGCACAGAGGCTGAGTGGCTCTGCCACTGCTACATAATGAAATAACTTCATGTTTCTCCTCAAGGATCCATCCAGTAATCAAATGTATTGGAAACTATTTCAAATAATATGAAGTTAATATATGTTCAGTAAATATGGTTAAAGTATATAATAAGAAAAGCAATGTAAAAATCACATGAATAGCAAGAAATAGTTTTTGCTCTGAGCTCTTCATTAGTTATGTGAATTCAGTTAAATTACATTTATTTGTGAAGTGCAAAATCACAATAAAATGATCTTAAGCCACTTCATGGTTATAAATTTCTAGTGTACAGATAGATATTAATAATTTAGTACATAAAGAATCGGCTCTTTCATCTGTGCTTTGATCGTTTGCCCTGAGTTTTAACAGAAGGTGCAGAAAAGAAGCCCGAGCAGCAGATGGACCAAACCCAGACTGATGCTACAGGCATCATTGGCAGCTGTTACGATGGTGGGTTTTGGTGCGATTTGTGCCGTGGTGGGTGCTGGTGTGGTTGGTGCTGTGGTGGGTGCTGGTGTGGTTGGTGCTGTGGTGGGTGCTGGTGTGGTTGGTGCTGTGGTGGGTGCTGGTGTGGTTGGTGCTGTGGTGGGTGCTGGTGTGGTTGGTGTCGTGGTGGCTGTTGATATGGAGGATTCAGCAGCATCTGAGACAGCTGTTTGTTTAGTTCCTGTTGGGGCAGTATTACACAAATCGGTCCCACAGCAGCGTAGTCTACTGGTCGTGTCCCCAGTCATGTTACTGGGAGAGAAAAATGGACTTCCCAGGCTGGAATTAGCTGCACACAGGTTTGAAGACACACAGCCAGAGACTGGAGTAATGCTGGACCCAAACATCACTGTAGATTAAAAACACACACATTTACTGTGTATTTCCATGAATGTTGATTAGATATTTATCCAGGAAACTGTATTTTTGTGAGTGTCTTCACACACTCTCACATTCACACCTACGGGTAATTTAGAGTCACAAACCATTCTGACCTGCATGTGTTTGGACTGTGGGAGGAGAAAACCCACACAGACACAGGGACAACATGCAGACTCCACACAGAAAGGCCCCGGGTCCACCTGGGTTCAGACCCTAATCCTGACCTGCATGTGTTTGGACTGTGGGAGGAGAAAACCCACACAGACACAGGGACAACATGCAGACTCCACACAGAAAGGCCCCGGGTCCACCTGGGTTCAGACCCTAATCCTGACCTGCATGTGTTTGGACTGTGGGAGGAGAAAACCCACACAGACACAGGGACAACATGCAGACTCCACACAGAAAGGCCCCGGGTCCACCTGGGTTCAGACCCTAATCCTGACCTGCATGTGTTTGGACTGTGGGAGGAGAAAACCCACACAGACACAGGGACAACATGCAGACTCCACACAGAAAGGCCCCGGGTCCACCTGGGTTCAGACCCTAATCCTGACCTGCATGTGTTTGGACTGTGGGAGGAGAAAACCCACACAGACACAGGGACAACATGCAGACTCCACACAGAAAGGCCCCGGGTCCACCTGGGTTCAGACCCTAATCCTGACCTGCATGTGTTTGGACTGTGGGAGGAGAAAACCCACACAGACACAGGGACAACATGCAGACTCCACACAGAAAGGCCCCGGGTCCACCTGGGTTCAGACCCTAATCCTGACCTGCATGTGTTTGGACTGTGGGAGGAGAAAACCCACACAGACACAGGGACAACATGCAGACTCCACACAGAAAGGCCCCGGGTCCACCTGGGTTCAGACCCTAATCCTGACCTGCATGTGTTTGGACTGTGGGAGGAGAAAACCCACACAGACACAGGGACAACATGCAGACTCCACACAGAAAGGCCCCGGGTCCACCTGGGTTCAGACCCTAATCCTGACCTGCATGTGTTTGGACTGTGGGAGGAGAAAACCCACACAGACACAGGGACAACATGCAGACTCCACACAGAAAGGCCCTGGGTCCACCTGGGTTCAGACCCTAATCCTAACCTGCATGTGTTTGGACTGTGGGAGGAGAAAACCCACACAGACACAGGGACAACATGCAGACTCCACACAGAAAGGCCCCTGGTCCACCTGGGTTCAGACCCTAACCCTGACCTGCATGTGTTTGGACTGTTAGAGGAGAAAACCCACACAGACACAGGGACAACATGCTGCAATGGGTAGTTGCTCAATTGTTTTATATTCTTTTAAATATTTGTCAGATTGTTTGACAGTGGAAAGATACATAAATTGTTATATAGGTGCCAGGCTATCCAAATGACTACACAACAGAAAGACAACACCTACACACTCATTCCAAAGCTGGAAATGTTTTCAGTGACAGTGTTTTGATCCATTTTCCTATAATCTGATGCCACATCCTAATATATTGCCCACAGCCAATGGGCTGTGATGTTTCAACAGGGAAACAGTTAAGTCGACCATTAGAGTGGCAAAACCCCTTAGTATCACCTTGAAAACAAAAAATGACAGTAAACAAAAACATACACGCCACATCCCACAAACACACATCAAAATTATTTGACAATGAAAATTTAGTTACAACCTTAAGTGGAATGTTGAGTGTATAACTAGTGACATTCAGGTCTGTTCTCAGCAGTAGTTACTTATAAAAGTTTAGAAATGTACAGCAGTAAAAAGCTTCATATTTATTACTGAAATGACTTAAAGAAATATGTAATATAAATATGAGTAAATGACCTTAGGTTTAGTATCTATGCAGATGTTATTGTTTTAAAATATTTCAAGGCAACAAAAATCATTTGGAAACAATCTTTGATATTGTATCATAATAACTCACTGGTTGCTGTAAAGCATCTGTCCTGCACTCCTGTACATTGTACTGAGCTGGTGCACTGAGAGGTGGTGGCGTCACAGGTGAGACACTGCAGGGTGTTAGTTGGCTGAGGAGTAGGGGCTGGAATGAAAAACAGAATCTTATTTAGCAGGAGAAAACACTTTACTGTCACAAAATAAAATAAAACAGGCCAAAAGATCTTTGCTTATCTTTAACAAGCTACTTATCCATGTGGACTCACTAGGTAGAGTTGCTGAGTTGCAGTTGTCTGAGTTGCAGCAATAAGAATATGAAATTCCACTGGAACCACCCAAGTTGACTGATAATGTCTGAAAGCCAGTGACTGGACACAGGGAGGACGATGCACAGGCCTTGTAGGTCGGAGGTGCTGAACCTCCAGCAGCAGTGGCTACAGGGTCAAAGTTGACTTTGTTAATGTTGACAGAAAGAAGACATAACTTGGCAGTACATGTATTTCACTGAAAAGTAGGAGATGACATGAAGAACAAACTACCTTCAAAAGAAGCTGTAATACACATGGTCTCTGTGGAACATGTTTGTGCTTCTGTGGTTGAACATTGTGTATCTGTGCAGGTTTGACACACCAGAGCTCCAGCTGCAACAGGGAGAGAAGAAGTCAGTGAATGATCTTCACATCACAAGTCAAACGTTGAATCAAATGGCAAATAAATCTCTGATTATATTGTAGTTCTGTCTGTTCTTGTTACGTGAAAGATTTGAATTCCTTTCTAAAATTCATTTGTGGTGAAATAAAAAGCTCCATAAAGTTGTAAATCAGCCTGTGTTGTATCTACAGAGAGTGAAGTGTAAGAATAAGCAGAGGTACCTGTGCTGAAGAGCGTCCAGATGAGAGGCAGAGAAAGGATCAGCTTCATCCTGATGAACAGGTAAGTACTGTAGGTGACTTTTCCTGGATGGTGATACTGCTCCTGATCACCACTGCTCCACTTTATATACTGTGCAGCTGTTGAGCACATTTACGACATATTCATACCTGAAACTCTCAGGTAATGGGTGGGTTTAGATTTTTGCATTTTTTAGGGAAGTGTCCAAACAGTAGAAAACACAGTTCCTATGAATCTATGTGAGATACATGATGTAAATTTGTGGCATTTTACAAATTCACAGTCTTTGTGTTTCCTTCTTCCTCATATTTAATGCAAACATCTGTCAGCTTCTGTGACCATCTGGTGTGTGGTGTTAAATTACTCATGAAGCTGCTTTGATGACTGAGGTTGGATTAGTACCTTGATCCTCTGTGACAGGGTGATATGACAGTCCTTGGAGCTCTAATGTAGTTACTGATGATGATGCCACTCATGTCTCTGTGTCTGCCTCCACTTAGTCCTGAGCCCAGTTCCATTAATGTGAGCTTGTGATTTAATAGATGAGGTTCATTTGTGTTTGGATTCATAGAGCAGGTCCTTCTCGTGTTAGTATTTATTGTGGCTCACCAGACTCTCTGTGAGTCTCTGTAAGTAATAATATGGTACAATAGTCTTGTAATAGAATAGAACAGAACATTACCAAGCTGTCATTGTGTGTATTAATTCAACAGTATTGATTCTGTTGTACGTCCATGCCCTACAGGCTGTACTGGGGTTCCTGCTGCTCAAGTTGTGTTAAGGCACTTTAGAAATAAATGTAAAAATACAATCTCTAGATTTGATCATAACTGGGCTCAAAAGTTTTATGTCAGGATTAAAACTAATGTGGTCACTTTGCAGGTCTTTTTGTAAAACCTCTCTCACACTCTCTCATCTTTCTTACATCACTGGAAACTATTATTTTTCCTCATATCTGCAGGGAAAAGGCCACAGGATCTGGAAATCTACATTTACAAAATTCTAAATTTGAAGAAACTCAGAGATATAAAAATCACAGAAAGACAATATCTAGGGCAAAACGTTTTATTTCCTCTTTACATTCACAACTGATCAGTATGTGCCCAGTAATCTAACAATGATGTATTAATACACATATATAAGATTTTTAAGGACTTTTTAAATGACAGTTTCCTGAAATAGTATTCTGGATTACTTTTCATGAGAAACCTTGAGTTTAAACATCATGCAGTAAGTTGTTTGTACCAGGAGAGGGCGCTGTAAGACATTTGTGCCTTGTTACCAGCTGCTGTCAAAAAGAAACTAAACTAAATGTAACTAAATGTAACAGTGAACCCAGGTCCAGGCTTCAAAAGGTCCTTTCTGTCCCTCTGGTGTCTTCACCCCCTCGTGTGCTCTACTGGAGGGCAAAGCTAAGGAGGCTGAGCAGCAGAGTGATGGTTGTTGTAGCTGCTTTTGCAGCAGAATTACACAAACTGGTCCCACAACAGGTGAATTCAAACAAACTGTGCAAGAGTGGGTTGTTCTCGGCAGAGCACATATTTTCAGATGCGCAGCCCAAGAATTGAGAAGTGCCCCCAGTTTTCCCTGTAAATTAAAAATAATAATAAAAAAATGTTTAACTGCAAAATCAATATTTTTATCAATTAGCTCATTTTAGGCAGATGGATCTCTGAAGGAAAAATATCAATCCCAGAGTGTACAAATACTCAAATGCAAGTTTATATTATTTATGTCCTGATCTGTTTTGTGTGGAGCTTCTACTGGTAGAACACTTTTCTACACATTCCAGTGCACTCAAAGCACTTTTACACTATTCACCCATTCACCCATTCACAATCACTGGGAGCAACTTGGGGTTCAGTATCCTGCCCAAGGACACTTGGACATGTGGACTAGAGAAACCAGAGAAGCCACAGCTGCCCCAGGTGTGAGGTGTGAGTTAGAGCTGCTTTGAGTTAAAAAATCCACATGAGCCGTGACTCGGCTGAAACAGGGTTTCTGTGAGTCCTTAAAAGTCCTAACATCTCCTTCATGCCATTTTCTGTAGATTATGTCAACATTAAGTTGATGTGACTTTAAGGTGGTGTCATGTAACTGCAGTCGTAGGCTTTTCTTTCATCAGTTCTTGTTTGTCATGCTGACTAATCCACTAGTGCTGGTGGTTGTTTCGGTTGCTTAGATCTAATATTAACTTAATGAGACCTGGTCAGCTGCGTGGTTGAATCCTGTTAAAACACAGCAACATCCAACTCTGCTGCACCACGTGCAAGGACTCACTGAAATCAGGAAAATTACCCTGAATTAAGTCTACTACAGAATGAAAATCCAGCTTTTGGGGTGGCCCAATCAGAACCCAGACCAAAGCCAGCAGAGATGGTCTCAGACAGCTTTAACTAGACGTCCTAGCAGCTACGTGAGAAACACTGTGCATGTCTGAGTCGCAGGTAGTGGATGATACACATCCTTTTTCTTGCCTCTGTAACATCATGAGAAAAATGCCCTGAACCTTTGACATTATTAAATGTGTTATGTTTCTGCACTGGTTGGTTTTCCAAATCTCTAGTAACAAATAATCTGAACTGATTGTTTTTAGATTAGATTATTATTATCATTATTATTATTATTACAGATTATTATTACAGATTAGCCATAAAGACTCACCAGTCGCTAGAAAGCATTGGTCCTCGGCTCCTTTACACTGCAAGGTGGTGGAGCACTGAGAGGTGGTGTCGGTGTCATCACAGCTGAAACACTGTAGGCCGTTAGCTGACGGAGCAGCAGACACTCAAAGAGAAAACAGCAGTTATAAATGGTGAGAATGTTGTAACAGAGTGAAAGCAGAACATGTTAGATCACAGCAGGAGGCCACAGTTCTGATCTTTCTTTCCTTAAATAAAATACTCTGCACTTACAGCTGAGATTCTTTGAGTTGCAGTTATCTGTGTTGAGGAGGATGATGCACAGGTCTTGTAGATCTTAGTTAAGGTAGTTCCAGCTGTTATTACTGGTATAAGATGAGACAAAGCTTTATTTGTTCCACAGAGAGGAACATGGGACTACAGGGTCAAAGTTGACCTTGTTAATGTTGACAGAAAGAAGACATAACTTGGCAGTACATGTATTTCACTGAAAAGTAGGAGATGACATGAAGAACAAACTACCTAGAATGGAAGCTGTTACACACATGGTCTCTGTGGAACATGTTTGTGGTGCTGTGGTTGAACATCGTGTATCTGTGCAGTTTTGACACACCAGAGCTCCAGCTGCAACAGGGAGAGAAGAAGTCAGTGAATGATCTTCACATCACAAGTCAAACGTTGAATCAAATGGCAAATAAATCTCTGATTATATTGTAGTTCTGTCTGTTCTTGTTACGTGAAAGATTTGAATTCCTTTCTAAAATTCATTTGTGGTGAAATAAAAAGCTCCATAAAGTTGTAAATCAGCCTGTGTTGTATCTACAGAGAGTGAAGTGTAAGAATAAGCAGAGGTACCTGTGCTGAAGAGCGTCCAGATGAGAGGCAGAGAAAGGATCAGCTTCATCCTGATGAACAGGTAAGTACTGTAGGTGACTTTTCCTGGATGGTGATACTGCTCCTGATCACCACTGCTCCACTTTATATACTGTGCAGCTGTTGAGCACATTTACAACATATTCATACCTGAAACTCTCAGGTAATGGGTGGGTTTACATTTTTACAATATGACATTTCAAACTGTCACATCTGTTTTTTGTCACTTGAAAGCATCATACGTCCACACCTTCCAACATCCTCTTTTCAGTACAGCAGTCTTTGTTTCTTATTTTGAGGGATATTGTTTTAGGGATTTGTTTTGTTCTATGCTCCTGTTTACAGTTGTGTCTTGATGTCAGATGTTGTGAAGGTTGGTGATGTTTCATACCAGAGACGACAACAGAAACCCAGAACTCAGCTGATATTTTTCTGACAACAACCAATATCTGATATTTCACTTGGCACAGCAGCTCATGTCTCATTTATGCAGTAGGTTGTTGTTTTGTTTCATGCGTCAGTGAGACAAAGTAAAACTCAAGATTTTCCTTGATGCAAAAATGATCTTATTGCTTTAAACGTAGTATAAATAAATTACTTTAGTGACATTTGACAATTACACTGTTTCCATCTAATGAAATTCATATTTTTAACTGGGATGCAGTGAAACTGGCAACCTGTTTGAACACTCACCTGTGTCAGTTCTTCAGTGGTGGAGTAAGTACCAAAGTAGAAATAGCCCAGTAAAACAGACTCTGGTTCAACAAGTTTCATGAAATAGAAGATGCTCAGTCACAAGTACCGAAAATGTGTCCAACAAACACCTGCTGCCAAAACACCACAGAATCATGCTGGGAGTGAAGCCTTTGTTGTTCAACCTGAGGAAGCTTATTATATACAAATTATTTGGCTTGAGACCAGGTGAGTGACATTTAGATGTCATTTTCCTGTCTGACCTGAAGCTAGAACATGTCAGAGACACATGATCTAACACATCATTTTGTCTTTGTGGTTTTAGGTGTTTGCACGCTTGTTGTGTATCTAAAAAAAGAACAAATGGCCCTTCTGTTGTCTTTGTTTTATGCTAATTAGTGTTGTGTTATAGCTGATTGTAAATCCATAATATTATACTCTATCTGATAATGTGACAGATCTTTTTAATTTCAGCTCAGAATGTGGGTAAACATGCCTAGATGGAAAAACATATGTCACCTGTCCCTAACTCTATGTTTGTCCACATATCGCTGCCTCCTTGCACCACCAGGTAACACTGATAACTAGACGATGCAATTTCCGAAGAAATTGTGTTGGGATTGCTGACTGCCGGGAAAACCTCAAGGCAAACCGCGTCGCAGAAGTACGTTTTGAATTGCCTGACCAGTAGGAATAATCGAGAAGTACGAATGGCAGTGAGGAGGCTTTTATTTTGAGAAAATGCTATAAAAAGGCTTTTATTTTGAAAGGACAAAGATCTCCAGGAGACTCGTGGAACCTTATACTAGAATCTGGACTTTATTTTGAATATTTCTTATACTTTACAAAAATGTAATACCGCCCTATAAATAACTGTAGATTTTTATTATGAAAGTCTCACCATGTCCTGGGAACAGACACCATGACCTCAATTGTTTCCTGAAGCTGTATACAACCATTTTAAGATCATGTTGCTGTTTCAGGACTTTTATTTTGAAAGGATAAAGTGCTGAAGGAGACTCATGGGACCTTATACGAGAATCTGGACTTTATTTTGAATATTCCTTATACTTTACAAAGATGTAATATCTTCCTATAAATAACTGTGGACTTTTATTGTGAAAGTCTGACCATGTCAGAAAACCATGGCTGATATTGAAAATGGCCTCACTTGGTACTTAAAGCCGTATGCCAATAGGCAACATCCGTTTTAATATTGAGTTGCTGTTTCAGGGCTTTTCTGTTGAGAAAATGCTATTTCAGGGCTTTTATTTTGAAAGGACAAAGTGCTGCAGGAGACTCATGGGACCTTTCACTAGAATCTGGACTTTGTGAAGATATTCCAAAAAATGAAGGATTGGTGGCTCTCTGTCTGTTTGGCCACCTGATGGAAAAACCGTAGGTCCTATCAAAATGAGAACAGCATTAACTGAAAGGAGACAAAAATCTCTACTGCTTTTGAGAAAATGGTGCATGAAGAGGCAAAATTCCGACAAAACCTGGAATATCTCGGAAATTATAAAAGATATCGCTGAAAAAAGTAGAAGCAACCCTCTCCTCATCGAGCTGAACGCGACGGTGTTTGAATGACGTTTCTACGTCGAACGGTGTAGGACTAGATAATAATAAAGGGAAAAAACGAAGAACATATCTTGGGCCAACAATGATCCATTCTCATTCCCACAGTGTCACATACTGATGCTACCCGACAACGTGCCGCCGTGTGACGCCCTGGAATGAGAGCGTGTTGTCAGGGTGAGAGTCCAGCCTGTTCTCTTTGCAGCCTTGATCAACTTCGACTTAACCCCTTCATTCGCCAAAACTTGGACCACAGCAAATCCCACATTAAATCCTTACCGGAAACTATTTGGCCTCACTATATTGCACAATGAGCATTAACACCATCACATGAGAAGTAAATATGCAGTTTTTCCAGCTTTAATCACACTGGCTTGTTTGTCCGGTCCACACCAACGTCATTATGCCATAACTAATTTGAATGTATGAGAAAGATGAAATAAGCCAAAGTAAAATTAGCTACCACCTTTGTGTGCAGGCTCCGACAGGGGAGCTTTGTTTAGACACATTTCATAAAGGAGGAAGTAAATGTAGTCCATTTATTGTGGCTCACCAGACTCTCTGTGAGTCTCTGTAAGTAATAATATGGTACAATAGTCTTGTAATAGAATAGAACAGAACATTACCAAGCTGTCATTGTGTGTATTAATTCAACAGTATTGATTCTGTTGTACGTCCATGCCCTACAGGCTGTACTGGGGTTCCTGCTGCTCAAGTTGTGTTAAGGCACTTTAGAAATAAATGTAAAAATACAATCTCTAGATTTGATCATAACTGGGCTCAAAAGTTTTATGTCAGGATTAAAACTAATGTGGTCACTTTGCAGGTCTTTTTGTAAAACCTCTCTCACACTCTCTCATCTTTCTTACGTCACTGGAAACTATTATTTTTCCTCATATCTGCAGGGAAAAGGCCACAGGATCTGGAAATCTACATTTACAAAATTCTAAATTTGAAGAAACTCAGAGATATAAAAATCACAGAAAGACAATATCTAGGGCAAAACGTTTTATTTCCTCTTTACATTCACAACTGATCAGTATGTGCCCAGTAATCTAACAATGATGTATTAATACACATATATAAGATTTTTAAGGACTTTTTAAATGACAGTTTCCTGAAATAGTATTCTGGATTACTTTTCATGAGAAACCTTGAGTTTAAACATCATGCAGTAAGTTGTTTGTACCAGGAGAGGGCGCTGTAAGACATTTGTGCCTTGTTACCAGCTGCTGTCAAAAAGAAACTAAACTAAATGTGACTAAATGTAACAGTGAACCCAGGTCCAGGCTTCAAAAGGTCCTTTCTGTCCCTCTGGTGTCTTCACCCCCTCGTGTGCTCTACTGGAGGGCAAAGCTAAGGAGGCTGAGCAGCAGAGAGATGGTTGTTGTAGCTGCTTTTGCAGCAGAATTACACAAACTGGTCCCACAACAGGTGAATTCAAACAAACTGTGCAAGAGTGGGTTGTTCTCGGCAGAGCACATATTTTCAGATGCGCAGCCCAAGAATTGAGAAGTGCCATCAATTTTCTCTGTAAATTAAAAATAATAATAAAAAAATGTTTAACTGCAAAATCAATATTTTTATCAATTAGCTCATTTTAAGCAGATGGATCTCTGAAGGAAAAATATCAATCCCAGAGTGTACAAATACTCAAATGCAAGTTTATATTATTTATGTCCTGATCTGTTTTGTGTGGAGCTTCTACTGGTAGAGCACTTTTCTACACATTCCAGTGCACTCAAAGCACTTTTACACTATTCACCCATTCACCCATTCACAATCACTGGGAGCAACTTGGGGTTCAGTATCCTGCCCAAGGACACTTGGACATGTGGACTAGAGAAACCAGAGAAGCCACAGCTGCCCCAGGTGTGAGGTGTGAGTTAGAGCTGCTTTGAGTTAAAAAATCCACATGAGCCCTGACTCGGCTGAAACAGGGTTTCTGTGAGTCCTTAAAAGTCCTAACATCTCCTTCATGCCATTTTCTGTAGATTATGTCAACATTAAGTTGATGTGACTTTAAGGTGGTGTCATGTAACTGCAGTCGTAGGCTTTTCTTTCATCAGTTCTTGTTTTGTCATGCTGACTAATCCACTAGTGCTGGTGGTTGTTTCGGTTGCTTAGATCTAATATTAACTTAATGAGACCTGGTCAGCTGCGTGGTTGAATCCTGTTAAAACACAGCAACATCCAACTCTGCTGCACCACGTGCAAGGACTCACTGAAATCAGGAAAATGACCCTGAATTAAGTCTACTACAGAATGAAAATCCAGCTTTTGGGGTGGCCCAATCAGAACCCAGACCAAAGCCAGCAGAGATGGTCTCAGACAGCTTTAACTAGACGTCCTAGCAGCTACGTGAGAAACACTGTGCATGTCTGAGTCGCAGGTAGTGGATGATACACATCCTTTTTCTTGCCTCTGTAACATCATGAGAAAAATGCCCTGAACCTTTGACATTATTAAATGTGTTATGTTTCTGCACTGGTTGATTTTCCAAATCTCTAGTAACAAATAATCTGAACTGATTGTTTTTAGATTAGATTATTATTATCATTATTATTATTATTACAGATTATTATTACAGATTATTATTCCAGATTAGCCATAAAGACTCACCAGTCGCTAGAAAGCATCGGTTCTCGGCTCCTTTACACTGCAAGGTGGTGGAGCACTGAGAGGTGGTGTCGGTGTCATCACAGCTGAAACACTGTAGGCCGTTAGCTGACGGAGCAGCAGACACTCAAAGAGAAAACAGCAGTTATAAATGGTGAGAATGTTGTAACAGAGTGAAAGCAGAACATGTTAGATCACAGCAGGAGGCCACAGTTCTGATCTTTCTTTCCTTAAATAAAATACTCTGCACTTACAGCTGAGATTCTTTGAGTTGCAGTTATCTGTGTTGAGGAGGATGATGCACAGGTCTTGTAGATCTTAGTTAAGGTAGTTCCAGCTGTTGTTACTGGTATAAGATGAGACAAAGCTTTATTTGTTCCACAGAGAGGAACATGGGACTACAGGGTCAAAGTTGACTTTGTTAATGTTGACAGAAAGAAGACATAACTTGGCAGTACATGTATTTCAATGAAAAGTAGGAGATGACATGAAGAACAAACTACCTAGAATGGAAGCTGTTACACACATGGTCTCTGTGGAACATGTTAGTGCTGTTGTGGTTGAACATTGTGCATCTGTGCAGTTTTGACACACCAGAGCTCCAGCTGCAACAGGGAGAGAAGAAGTCAGTGAATGATCTTCACATCACAAGTCAAACGTTGAATCAAATGGCAAATAAATCTCTGATTATATTGTAGTTGTGTCTGTTCTTGTTACGTGAAAGATTTGAATTCCTTTCTAAAATTCATTTGTGGTGAAATAAAAAGCTCCATAAAGTTGTAAATCAGCCTGTGTTGTATCTACAGAGAGTGAAGTGTAAGAATAAGCAGAGGTACCTGTGCTGAAGAGCGTCCAGATGAGAGGCAGAGAAAGGATCAGCTTCATCCTGATGAACAGGTAAGTACTGTAGGTGACTTTTCCTGGATGGTGATACTGCTCCTGATCACCACTGCTCCACTTTATATACTGTGCAGCTGTTGAGCACATTAACAAATGATGTATACACACAAATTGCAATGGTTTAGTGCTTCATGGAGCTTTTTCTAGGAATTTCCTGGACTGTCCTTCAAAGCACAGACGAGACAGACCCTGTGTGTGATAGCTCATGTAAATTCTACAAACTAACAATATTTGTGTATTCAGTACCATTACCCTGCAGCTTATGAAGCAGATGCAAATAAACAAAACACAAGCAAATAAGAAAGAACGACTTCACCAGCTTGAGACACAGCATTTAGGAAAACACACTTCTTCAAGAAAAAACACAACCAAACACAGAAACACAATTCAAAAGTTGTTTGCCCAAGGCACCCCTGTATTCTTATCCATGCAAAATAGCCTCTATATAAGATGCTCATTCTGTAAGCATTATTTCTCATTACTAATGCCAAGAAAAAATTAACACGACTTTTTTCATATCATTTAATTCAAGAACTCATTTGACAAGTTAAGACCTTTTTAATATCACTTTATATCAAACCTGTTAATATTCTCAGATTATTTATTTAAAATACAGACAATAACCTAATAATAGTCAATCTCTCTTCTCTTAAGGAAACATTACAAAGGACAGGGGCTCTCAAGGAATTTGATTTTGTTTTGGATTTTTATTTTCATACACATACAAAAAATCAGAAACATCAGTGCAGCTTATTGCAATCATTTATAATTATTGCACATTTTATTGTTTTCTAATTGCTGTTGCATTCAGATGTGAGCAGGTGCATGCTTCCACAATCCCCTGTTTGTTTTTCTACAGCTCACAGACTACACTCTCTCACTACAGATAGATAATATTTGAGACACACCTCATGGTGTCCTGCCATCATCTGACGTGCTCAAGTTTGAGTTTGAGGCATTACGCCAAATACAATGTCCCTGCAACAAGTTCTGTCGTCCGTTTCCCTGCTGAGTCCTTACCATTTAAACAGACACAGTCTGAATTTAGGGTAAAATACTGTGCAAGTACTTTAAAGTTGTACAGTGCTGTCGGCGAGTACATGATGTTGTGTATGACAGCATGGTCTGCCTGATGAACAGCTCCACTGAATGCTGTGTACAGATGCTTTGGCAGTTTCACAGCAGGATAGAAAAAGACGCACACAACAAGCAGAAAGTGTCCTAATACAGTGAGAGTAAGGGAGAGTGTCTATTGTCTTCACACAGCCCACCCACTTTTATAGAGAGAGAGAGGGAGAGAGAGAGAGAGAGAGAGAGAGAGAGAGAGAGAGACGGGGAATTGATCAATCATCCTGTTTTAAACTTGGGTACGTTTGTTTTGTCGCACAGCCCTGCACAGCTGGGTATTACTGAGATGAAAACATAAACAGGTGTGGTAAAGTAAACTAACGTGTGTTGACATTATGATTTTCCAAACAACATAAATGCAGGTGACAGTTTGGACAGTCACGCTCTGAAAATGGAAGCACACCCTTTCCATGACAAGTCTATACTCCATGTATCTGTTCAAATTCACCTGCACAGTATATAAAGTGGAGCAGTGGTGATCAGGAGCAGTATCACCATCCAGGAAAAGTCACCTACAGTACTTACCTGTTCATCAGGATGAAGCTGATCCTTTCTCTGCCTCTCATCTGGACGCTCTTCAGCACAGGTACCTCTGCTTATTCTTACACTTCACTCTCTGTAGATACAACACAGGCTGATTTACAACTTTATGGAGCTTTTTATTTCACCACAAATGAATTTTAGAAAGGAATTCAAATCTTTCACGTAACAAGAACAGACACAACTACAATATAATCAGAGATTTATTTGCCATTTGATTCAACGTTTGACTTGTGATGTGAAGATCATTCACTGACTTCTTCTCTCCCTGTTGCAGCTGGAGCTCTGGTGTGTCAAACCTGCACAGATACACAATGTTCAACCACAGAAGCACAAACATGTTCCACAGAGACCATGTGTATTACAGCTTCTTTTGAAGGTAGTTTGTTCTTCATGTCATCTCCTACTTTTCAGTGAAATACATGTACTGCCAAGTTATGTCTTCTTTCTGTCAACATTAACAAAGTCAACTTTGACCCTGTAGCCACTGTTGCTGGAGCTGCAGTACCTCAGACCTACAAGGCCTGTGCATCGTCCTCCCTGTGTCCAGTCACTGGCTCTCAGACATATTCAGTTAACTTGGGTGGTTCCGGTGCAATTTCATCTGCTCAGTGCTGCAACTCAGACAACTGCAACTCAGCAACTCTACCTAGTGAGTCCACATGGATAAGTAGCTTGTTAAAGATAATCAAAGATCTTTTGGCCTGTTTTATTTTATTTTGTGACAGTAAAGTGTTTTCTCCTGCTAAATAAGATTCTGTTTTTCATTCCAGCCCCTATTCCTCAGCCAACTAACACCCTGCAGTGTTACACCTGTGACGCCACCACCTCTCAGTGCACCAGCACAGTACACTGTACAGAAATTGAGGACCGATGCTTTCAAGGGACTGGTGAGTCTTTATGATACTATATGAAAGATTGTTTCTAAATGATTTTTGTTACCTTGAAATATTTGACAACAATATATACATTATCTGTACACTCAGCATACAAAAGCGCCCACAGTAGGTGAAGTAATAAAATCAACTAAAGCTTGATATTAAAGGTGCAATGTGCAATGGTAAAATGTGAAAGATTTAGTGGCATCAAGTGGTGAGAATGCATAATGCAACTTCTGAGCACTCCCACTCCCTAGTTTCCAGGTACGAGGGAGGGTACAGTGGCTTTGACCTTTAAAACAAAATAAGGTTCCCTGCCTGGAGCCAGTATTTGCTTTGTCCATTCTGGACTACTGTAGAAACGTGGCAGTGCAGCATGGCTGCCTCCGTGAAAGGAGACCCGCTCCTTATATGAATTTAAACACCTGGTTTGACTGTTGTCTTACTATTGAATAAGCATTATAAGTGTACATCAGTCCTACTTGTATAGGTCAGTAGGTTCCTACTCACCAACTGGAACCTACTGGTAGGTTCAGTAGGTCGTTTTTATCCCACGATCTGTAGATCTGTTCATTGTCGTCATTACACACATTACATAAGTTCGTCATTAAGTTTAAGCACAACAACTACTCGGTTTTATATAGGCATTAAAACATGTTGGTTAGGTTTAGGCAATAAAAAACATACAGAATTAGCATTAGCAACGTCAGTGCTGATCGCCATTGAGTCGCATTGTCTCCAGTAGGTGTAGTAGGCTCCCAGTGACCTATTTAAATAGAACGGATGTACAATGATAACGTCTATTCAATAGTAATACAACAGTCAAATCAGCTGAATTAAAAGGTTCATTCTAAGAAAATTCAGTGTTTAGTATTTTCCAGTGATTACAATTACAATTGCAGTTATGACAACACATTTAATACTGTATTCCATTTCTGGAAGTGTGAGAGAGTGAAACAAAAATGTTTCCTGGATAAATATCTAATCAACATTTATGGAAATACACAGTGTGATTTTTTTTTTTTTTTTAATCTACAGTGATGTTTGGGTCCAGCCTTACTCCAGCCTCTGGCTGTGTGTCTTCAAACCTGTGTGCAGCTAATTCCAGCCTGGGAAGTCCATTTTTCTTTCCCAGTAACGTGACTGGGGACACGACCAGTAGACTACGCTGCTGTGGGACCGATTTGTGTAATACTGCCCCAACAAGAGCTAAACGAGCACCTGACTCCGCTGCAGCTGCACCCACCATAGGACCAACCAAACCAAAACCCGCTACAACCAAAGCAAAACCCGCTACAACCAAAGAAAAACCCGCCATAGGACCAATCAAACCAAAACCCGCTACAACCAAAGCAAAACCCGCTACAACCAAAGCAAAACCCGCCATAGGACCAATCAAACCAAAACCCGCTACAACCAAAGCAAAACCCGCTACAACCAAGGCAAAACCCGCTACAACCAAACCAAAACCCGCTACAACCAAACCAAAACCCGCTACAACCAAACCAAAACCCGCTACAACCAAACCAAAACCCGCTACAACCAAAGAAAAACCCGCTACAACCAAAGAAAAACCCGCCATAGGACCAATCAAACCAAAACCCGCTACAACCAAAGCAAAACCCGCTACAACCAAGGCAAAACCCGCTACAACCAAACCAAAACCCGCTACAACCAAACCAAAACCCGCTACAACCAAAGCAAAACCCGCTACAACCAAAGAAAAACCCGCTACAACCAAGGCAAAACCCGCTACAACCAAACCAAAACCCGCTACAACCAAAGCAAAACCCGCTACAACCAAAGAAAAACCCGCTACAACCAAGGCAAAACCCGCTACAACCAAGGCAAAACCCGCTACAACCAAAGCAAAACCCGCTACAACCAAACCAAAACCCGCTACAACCAAACCAAAACCCGCTGCGACAACAACCGAAGCAAAACCCCCCACATCAACTGCCAGTAACACCTGTAGCATCAGCCTGGGTTTGGTCCATCTGCTGCTCGGGCTGCTTATCTTCACCCTCCGTTAGAACTCAAGGCAAATGTTCAAAGCACCAATGAAGCCACCAGGGTGACTCTGGAAGGACCTTTTGATGCCCGGGTTGGGTCTCATCGTTCTATTCATTTAGCAGGTGCAGAGGCTATAAAATCCTAATTTAAGTAAAAGAGGGATGTAGTCTGGGTGAAGCTGAGGTGTGACATCTACATGTCGAGATGACACAACTTTAATTTAGTTTATTGACTGGGGATTTCTTTTTCTTCTTCAAAGAACTGACCTGTTTCCTTCTGTAAGCTTTAAGCATTCTTACAAATACAATAGTTAAAGACGAAAATAATAATGTCTGAAATTACTGTAAAACTCATTTGACCAAAATAAACAATCCTGATGCTAAAACGCAAACATGGTTTGTTTAGTTTGTTTTATACTTCAAGTGGACTGTAAGTCATCTGGTGCAAAATGTAACGTTCAAGTGACAGCAGCCGGTAACTCTCCCGGTACAGTTTACCAAGCAAACAGGGCGTCTCATGAAGTAATCACCAGTAATTAACAGTGTGATTATAACTGATCCGAGCTGTAAAAACATAAACAAAGGTCTGAATGATTAGAAGATGACTGCACATACGATCAAACAACAAAGGAAGAGAAAAGCGAAAAAAAAAACAATAATTTGGTTTTCATAAGATAAATATTTTCTTTATTCTTCGGAAGTAAAAGTAGCTGTAAAGTGCAGAAAAATTCAGATTTGTTTAAAGAAAAATTGGTTAGTGAATGATAGAGACTCATGAGGACGTTGTTGGTAAAAATAGTTGCCACCACATGTTTATTGAAGCTTTTCTCTCCCTCCACCTTCGGCAAACACAGAAGCATCAAAAGCTGTTATTTGATGCTCAAACAACCCAAATACATTTTTTTATATCAAACAACAAAATAGATCCTGGTTTCTTTGTTCTGTTTTTGGACTCTGTGGCTTTACGTAACAGTTGCTGTTGAAATCATTTAAGCTTACTCACGGTCTTGTCTAGCAGCCTAAAAACACTATATAAAGTGCAAATAAGACACACGCACTAAGACAACACTCTTTTAGGAGGACCATAGATTGAGAGGAATGAGCTTTAGGAACTGTGGACACATCCTGCAGCAACAAAGTGTGTGATCGTTCATTTTTTATTGGTCCTGGTGGATGTTATGTTCACCAGCTGTTTGCTGCTGAGCAGGTAAACTTGGCTTGTTGGAGCCTCATCAACAGTCTGAGGTGTTGTTGTCTGTGGATTCATCACTATGTCTGGTTCCCTTTGACACAAATAATGATCTTTGTCAACATACTGGTGTCGAAAAAAAGCTTCATTTTATGGCTATTAAATTATTACAATTAGTACATTCTAATATTTAAACTTCCTAACAGTAGTACCCATATGTGCTCTGTGACTGACTGCAGTAGGTATGTACAAGTTTCTCAGACCATAATTCTAATTAATGTTGCAGCGTGGCCAGAAACTCCTGGATTTCTCCACACATGCGGTTTCGGTTTCTTTCTCTGATCCTCTCCAGAATACTGATGCTGTTCTCGCGATAGAAGGATTGTTGAGGTATCGCTGCTGCTCTCATGTGATATTCTATTGACTTGTGGCTCTCCTTTAGAATCATTTGTAAATATTTGGCATAGTTGTTGTAAAGCATCTGCGCCTCATCGGGATCCAGGTCACTTTCCAGCAGTTCCTGGAAAATCTGGTCACTTTCAGCTTGAAGATTGGACTCTGCATAAATGTTTGCAAGAGACATTTTTCTTTTTAATGAAGAATGAGGATAAAGGGAAATCACTTCCCTAAAGAGAGTGACTGCTCTGTGCATCATGCTGTGCTCCAGGGTATTGTTCTTCTGTGAAAAGATCCTCCTTTCGTAGCAGATTGCAGCACACCTCTTCAGATAACGCTCATCTGGATGTCTTTCCAGAGCCTCCTCTGCCAGATCAATAGCCTCATCAATAGATATGTACTTTAAGTAGAGCCTCAGTAAAGGTTTGATACCACTGTAGCTGCTGACCGGCTTTCTTAAAACCCTTCTGGCTAATTCATGTGCTTCGTCTTTAGTTTTTTGGCCTTTCTTAGCGCGGGTCTCAAGGTAAAGAGCAGCAAGGAACAAGTTCTCTGGATCATGTTCCTTGGCAATTTTCATTTTCTCCAAGGTGTCGATCCCCAGCTTGTCATTACGGTGTTTAAAGGCATTCACTAATGCCAAGACATGGCTGGTCTGCCACTCCACCATGTCCGGCTGCATCCTGATGGCCCTCTGGAAGTAATCCACAGCCAGCAGCTTTTGGTCTGCCCTGAACTTCATCAGGGTCCAGGCCTTTTCAGCGTAGACCTCCGGGTGCAGCTCGTCCTGGGATGGAGATGGGTATTCACTCATCAGGGCGTCGACCTTTGACAGGTAAGCCTGACTCTCTGCTTCTTCTCCCTGATGGTGGTGCAGCCAAGCCTGGTTCCCGTAGTTCACCAGCAACCAGGGACCCTCATCTGAGACGGTGTTCCTTATCTGGCGGAAGGCCTCGGCAGCCCTGCTGAAGAATCTGCGGGCGTCATCGATGAGTCCCAGCTGGTAGTGGATGTGCCCCTGCAGGTTGTAAATGTGACCCAGCCAGCTGTAGCCCTCCTCTGTGCCGATGTCTTCCAGCTCGTCCCTGAGATGGAAGAGTTTGGACCTGCTGGAGTCCAAGTTCCAGGTGAAGTGGCACTGCAGGGCCTCCAGTTTGGCCTCCAGTCTCTGACTCTGAGCAGCACTGATGGGGATTAAAATTCACATAATGAAATCACTTTGACACAGCAGTTATCTAATGTGCCCTGTGGCATGATATGTTTGTGTAGTCACAGAAAACATCAGAAGCAACAAACAAGGAGAGGAAGACATTGGGAGGGAATCGGTTGAGAAATGAGAACACAGAGAAAAGAGGCAAGGAAAATGGTAAAAAGGAGCAAGAGCAGGTAGATGAGAAGGAATAAATGAATGATAGAGGGAATATGTGATGAGAGAATAAACATGGTGTAAGGAGAAATGGAGCAAAGGAAGAAATGAAGAAGGGCAGCTAAAACATTGAGGGGAAAAAAACAGAAGGAACAGAAACAAAGAAACAGGAAGACAACTGAAAAGGAAAAACGTTTCAGACGGTGAAAAGATAAATAGTGAGAGGAGCTCAAAACAAAGTCATAGCTAGTTACATGAAATAAGTAACACTGGATCTGTGATATTTAACATATAAATCCTGATTACAGATATGACAAAGTAGCGACTCACCTCATCATTCAGCTGTTTCACCTGCCTCTGATTTCTGCTCTACATGTGCTTTGCTGCTGCACCATAAAATCTGTAATGTTCAACTCGTGCTGCTGTAAATGACGTCAAGCATCAGGAGGGTTATATTTTATATGTTGTCATCTGACCTGAGGCTTCATCTGAGTCTAGGAAATAAACCTTCACACGTTTATTTTACACAGAGTTTGAATCTTTTTGCTCGGGAAGGTTAGGCCTGTATCACAGGGCAAAGGTCAAAAGGCTGCAGTCCACGTGAAGGAGTGAGTCATGTGTCATCCAGCTTTCCTCTTTCCTAATGGGCTGTAATTATCACAGGTCTTATGTAACTACAGGCACATGAAGCGTCCTCTGACCTGTGAAAAATACTACAGTACATGAATATAACGATATATATATATATATATATATATATATATTATATATATTATATTTTTATATTATATATAATATATAATATGTGTCATTAGTCTTATAGTATAATGACTTAATATGAATTGAATTTATATATTATATAGTAATACTTATAGTAATAGTAATATATATATATATAGTAACGAATATATTACTGTAATACTACAATACTAAAGTATAATATGTGAGTATGTGTACTCAGATCGTTTCCTCTATTGGGGTTGTGGTATATTATTTATCCTGTGGGGGCAGTAACGAGCCTGCGATAACCGCAGAAGAAGAACGAGCAGGCCATTTTTAAAAGGAGAAGAAGGGCGCTTGATGACGTCTTAGTTCCGCGACAGAAGCACCGTGCATGTAGCATGTAGCATGTAGCAGAAGCTGTTGGGTTTTGTTGTTTGCTGCGACAATGCAAAGGTTCCCGAGGACTCTGTGCGTCCTGGTGCGGACCCCGGTGCAGACCAGAGTGTGGTAAAGTCCGACATAGTCAGTACAGGCTGTAATAAGTGCCAACAGGCTTAGCAGACTTTGCAAACCGCGTTTGTTTGGGTTTCAGATGTCGGTGTGACAGCCGGACGGTGTCGGTGCAGGAGGTGGAGGAGGGCAGGCGTAGGGTCTGAGCTGAGTTCGGGATGGAGACCTGGACCCCTAATCCCCGAGCCAAGCCTTTCATCCCCCGCCAGCAGCGGAGCTTGTACCTCACCTGGAAATACAGACTCACCAACAAGAGGACGATTCGTCGGTTCTGTCAGGTCAGTCGAACCGTCGGTAGAGGTCCGGGGTTTTCCGTGTGTTTCCGGGCCCTAATGAGCCCCGGACCCTTCTTAGGACCAGCATGTGCGCGTTTCCCAGCGCTGGGTGGGTGTCCATGCTTGGTTTGTGTTTTTCACGGTGGACTCACAAAGTCCAGACCAGGACCAGGAACAGGTCCCAGGGTAAAAGCTGTTTTCTTCCCGTCCGCAGGCTGGAGCTGTGCTGTTCCTGCTCATAACCGTGATAGTCAACATTAAACTGATCCTGGACACGAGGAGAGTGGCCAACGAAGACGCAGCTGCTCAGGAATATGGTGAGAGAATCAGTGTGTCCACATTGTCCCTTCTTAGTCTTTCTTGGTCTTGTGTGGAACATGTATCACAGAGAACCCGATCTATTCCTGGTTTCATGCTCCTTTTTTCAGACGATGCAATGCCCAACGTGGAGACGCCACGCAGGCTGGCTAACGGCCGCAAAGTCCTGGACGTGGAGGTGTACTCCAGCCGCTCCAAGGTCTACGTGGCAGTGGACGGGACCACGGTGAGTTGGACCGACTGTTCTGCCATGACAAAATGAGGTTTCTTCAGGATCAGAGTATAAAACACGTATTCTCAGACTAAACATAGAACAAAAACAAAAGTAAAAAGGTGTTTCAGCCTGTGATGAAGTTTGATTGTTTGGCCCCTGGAAAAGATGTTAAAACACCAGACTGCTCCTTTAGTGAAGTTCTAAGTGTAACAGTCAGTAATCTTCTTCATTTTGTTTGTTCCTTGCAGGTTTTGGAGGATGATATGCGGGAACAAGGCAGAGGCATCCATGTGATAGTTCTCAACCAGGCGACAGTAAGCGGCTGCTGTTCAGTCTTCATATTAAATCTCAACTGACTTTCCTCAGTGTCAAAGTTTCCATGAAGACAATTAAGTTGTTGAATTAATGTGTTAGTCTGTAAAGACAAAGAGATAAAAGAAGAAAAAGTTGAATGAAAACCAAATCCTCTTAAACATTAACGTAACATCCTCCTGTTTAATAAATGAAGAACACAGAACCTACAATTATCTGACCAGGTAATTCAGGGCTCTGTGTTTCAGGGTCATGTCATGGCCAAGAGGATATTTGACACCTACTCTCCTCATGAGGATGAAGCCATGATCCTGTTCCTGAACATGGTAACCCGGGGTCGGATCCTCATATTTACCATAAAGGTCTGTCCCTGCTGCTGTTTCATCGATGAGTCTTTAGGATCGAGGATTCATTATTAAATTTGTCTCCGTGTAGATGGATGACAAATGTAAAGCAAAATCGGGGTGAGCTCGTGGGTAATTTGTTCTTTCTTGCAGGATGAGGGGACGTTCCACCTGAAAGAGGCTGCTAAGAACCTGCTGAAGAGTCTCGGCAGCCAGGTGGCCCTCAGCCTGAGCTGGAGGGACATGTGGACTCTGGTGGTGAAGAAAGGAGGTAGATGATTCAGCTTTCAAATCCAACCAGACAGTGTTTCCTTTTGATTTCATGAGGTTTCAGTCCAGTGTCTGTCTCCTCTCCAGTCCAGTCAGAGTGAACAGGTTTTGGTCCCCAAAGCACAGAACAGTAACACGTGTGTGTAGAAACTTCAGACGTCACTGTGACCAGTTTTTCATGCATCCACAGTTGTGTTGTCAAAGCAGCCTCAGTTGATGTGTTTGTGATTTCAGGTCTTTTTATTGATAAAACAGGTTCCTTTTGTTTTTTAGTTCATTGCATGTTCAGTTTTCTCTTTCCCAGAAACTTTAGACAGGACAGTTTTTATTTTGAATGACTACATCATTTCATCTGTAATAACACGTACTTATATAAAGTTGTGCTTATTGCCATTAAATAGTTCATAGTTCATTGGCTTGGTGATCAGTTGTTCTCTCTAAGGCCCAGAGAGCATCAGTTAATAAAATAAACAAACAGGGCAAGAAAACATTCCTGGTTGTTTGGCTGCTTAGATCCTGATCGGAAAGGAATGAGGTGGAAAAATGCATCATCTCAGTGGATTAAAAACTGTGAGCTCATCAAATCAAACAAAGCTTCTCAGTCCATATTTCAGTCTCCCCTGCAGTTCACCACAACACGTCATGTTAGGACCTGTTGACATTTTTCACATGTAGTCAAGAAGACAAACAAACCTGGGGCACGTTGATCAGTTTAATCAGCCTATTTGCTTTTTGAGATTGCCCATGCTGACCTGTTCACTGTGTGTTTGTGTGCCAGGTCAGGTGTATGGAGAGAAACACTCAAAGTCTCCAGCTCTGTCCACCTGGGGAGACCCGGTGCTTCTGAAGACCGAGGTGCAGCTCACCGCCTCTGAAGGTAAGACACGGGTCCAGGATGCTGGGAAAAGGCTAAAATAAGTCCAGCTGATGTTGTGATGTTCCTGCTGACTGAAACTGAACCCAACCTAAAGGTCCAGGTTGTAAAAATGCTTTAGTATTCCTGTTTGCCTTACATCAGAGCGCCACCTGCTGGCCGGCATGTTTTAAACACTTTTGTAAGTTTCAAACTGAATCTGATCCTCTGTCCTGCAGAGGCAGAGTGCCACTGGGCAGACACCGAGCTGAACAGGAGGAGGAAGCTCTTCTGCAGCAAAGTGGAAGGATATGGCAGCATCTGCAGCTGCAAAGACCCAGCACCCATCGAGTTCAACCCTGACCCTGTACGACACCAAGCTCAGCTCCTTATCTGCTGCACATCGTGGGGACTGAGAGGGATTTATTTCTAATATGACCCCATGATATTGAAAAGCATTTTTGAACAGGCTCAGACTCCACATTCTTTCTCTCATGATTAATGGGAAAGTTTCAACATGAAATTTATATCAAATACAGATGTAGATGTTCACTATGGTGCATATTAAAATAGTAGCTGATACTTTGTCACGTTTGTTACATGATATATTTTCACCTATTTTCCTCCATGACCTGATTTCTGTCCATAATTTTGTTTCTGCTCAGCTTTCATGTCTGTTTTTTTTTTTTCCAGCTCCCCAGCAATAGTGTCTTTAATGTCCCTGTGGCCGTCATCGCAGGAAACAGACCCAACTATCTGTACCGGTAAGATGTGAAAGCTGATCGCACACGTGTGTTTAAGGAAATAAATCAGCAGAAACACTCTTCAGAAACTGCTTTAAAATCTGTTTTGTGGAGCTTGTGCCTGTGATTTGCTGGTGTTTCACAGATAAGTTGCTTTTTATCATCTACAGACAGTAAATATTTCTAACAGTAAATTAGTTGGGCTGTAGAGAACAGATGGTGGCCAGTTGATTAGAAATACATCTGGTATTATCTAAAGCAGAGTGACTATTTACTCATACAGAGCCAAATAAATAAATAAATACTTCTTCTTTGGTGTCATTGTCTGTTGTCAGGATGCTGAGGTCACTTCTTTCAGCACATGGCGTCAACCCGCAGATGATCACCGTCTTTATCGATGGATATTATGAGGTACCAGTTTTATTTCCTCTGACTTTGACTCATTTCGGCTCTACAGGACATACAGACCAACAACAGAAAAACCCTATGGGTGAGAATTTATGTATTTGTTTGCCAGGAGCCTATGGATGTTGTGGAGCTGTTTGGACTCAAAGGAGTGCAACACACACCCATCAGCATCAAGAATGCCAGAGTGTCCCAGGTAAACAGCAGCTGATTGGGTCAGTGCAGCCGATTAACAGGGAAACACCAAGATCTGTCTGAAAGTAGATGAGGTTTTCTGTTTGTGCCATATGGAATAAACATAGAATAAATATCCAGTAAAGTATCTATCTGTCTATATGATCTTGCACTGTCACAGAAACAGTGTGAGGTTCAGGCTTCAAGTCATTAAAGTAACCGAGAGCTCCAGCGTCAGCTCTTGATTGTCCTGTGAATTCTCATCAGTCTGTCCTGCTCTCTGTTGCAGCACTACAAGGCGAGTCTGACTGCAACCTTCAACCTTCACCCAGTGAGTCTTCCACTTGTTTCTCACAGCAGCCCAAAGTTACTCCTTCGTGTAGCTGATGAATGTTGCACGGAGCAGTGATATGTACAGTGTGTGCATGTTTCATTTGTTTTGATCAGGATGCGAACTTTGCCATCGTGCTAGAAGAAGACCTGGATATCTCCATCGACTTCTTCAGGTACGTCTCCCGGTTGGTACAGTCGCTGCTAACGACAGACCGATACCTGTTTTCAGAGCAAAAACCGTTTCTTGATTGGCAGAAAACGAATCTGTAGCTAATTTTATTTCAATAATCATTCAATCAACATTTGCAGCTTTTTTTCTTTTGATGAAAGCAAATATATATATTATATAGAAATAGAGTAGGGACCCCTGTATGTTACCCCCATGATGTTTGAGAGGATGATCACATGACTGCAAGTGTGAAGTAAGAAAGTAAAACACATTGAGAATGAAAATAGTCATGAGTCTTTACATTATGATGCACTGGTTTCTTTTATTTCCTAGTGGTAGCTGCAGTCTTTGTTCCCGTCTTTTCCACTTGGACAGTAGCTGTAATGAATAATCAGTGTTTGGAGTTGTGTACTCTGGGTGGCAGTATATCCACAGTGATGAAGCTGCTCCGTCCTCTGTTAGAAGCTGCAGCCTTCCTTTGTTGGACACGCTCCTCACTGAACCGTGTTTGCTGCAGTGAAAGCTCCAGCTCCCTCCTGGGCTGAGAGGCCTGTTTGAAGTTTCCACTTGAAACGGCTCAGTGGTGCTCACTGCCTTTGTGGAACAGGCTTCAGGCTCTCAGAGCAATCAAAACCAAAGCTGACCCTGCTATTCACAAAGACAAGGCGGTTTTTTTTTTTTGTTTGTTTTTTTATTACTGGTATAAACTCAACTCTGCATGGGTCTGAGTCTTAAAAAAGCCCTGAGTCCAATATTCCACATGTCAGAAAAGAGATACAACCCTGATTTCTTCAATTGTCTCTTTGTCAGAATTTGTAGATGGCCATCACATATGTCTGTAATGTCCGCTTAGTTTTGGCCATGTAGACTGGAGCCAGTCCAAAAGCTTTACAAAGAGCTCCACTGTCCTCATCTGAGTTTATTGTGGCAGCAGCCTAAGGGTGTGTGTTTCTGTGTGTTGTTGTTTATTGTGTGTGTGTATTTATTTATTGTATTAATGCTGCTGTCGCTGTTTGTCCTGACGTTACTGATGGTTTTCTTGCAGTTTTCTGAGTCAGACCATCCACCTGTTGGATGAGGACGACAGTCTGTACTGTATCTCAGCCTGGAACGACCAGGTGAGTGCAGACTCCTTCACCTGCTCATTTTTCATGAACCACGTCATAGTTCAGACGTGGTTTTCATTACTGAGCACCTTTAGGCACATTATGGTGATGGCAGCAGAGACTGGAGAATGTTAACGGTTAATATTTTCAGATGCAGTACTGGTAGTAGTTAATACGAATGAAATGTAACTATACGTCATCCACAGTGGGGAAAACCACTTTTCTCTTCTATGTTCTGTACCCAGAACCCTCTGAGTAGTTTTCCACTCTGGTTCCTCTCCTCGTTCTGTCTTCTGCCCACTGACTGATCTCCATGGAAAAGTGGCTTGTGGTACTAACAGCTGCTTTGTTGCTGTGCAGGGCTATGAGCACACGGCGGAGGACCCAGCCCTGCTCTACAGAGTGGAGAGTATGCCCGGACTGGGCTGGGTGCTGAAGAAGAGCCTCTACAAAGATGAACTGGAGCCAAAATGGCCGACACCTGAGAAGGTCTGTCTGTTTTTACTCTGCTCACTATGTTCCACGTAGTGTTCCAGCCATCCGTTGGTTCTGTCATCACTCCGGTGTTTCAGCTCGATGTGTTAGGAAGCAGCTGTTCACCAGCTGTTACAGCTTGTTCTGCTGCATCCACTCACTAATCAATAGTATTCGTACACACAGATTAGATGCCTGTGTGGTTTTTAAATGTGTGTGTGTGAGAGATTGTGTTCTGTCCTCTCGTAGCTGTGGGACTGGGACATGTGGATGCGAATGCCGGAGCAGAGGAAAGGCCGAGAGTGCATCATCCCTGACGTGTCCCGCTCCTACCACTTTGGCATCATCGGCCTCAACATGAACGGTTACTTCCACGTAAGATCTGAAGGAAAAGTGTTTTGTTTTGGTCCTAATACGACTCCAGACCAGTTAAAACCACAACTCTCCCTCTTAAGTGGTCGTATGTCCTGTAATAGGCCATATTTCAAATGACATTACGTCTTGAGTTAGTTGTTCAGTGCTCAGGGGGTCTGGTTATGGTTCTGTTGCTGGTTGTGTTGCTCAGCCCCCCTCTCTTCTGTCATACAGGAGGTGTATTTCAAGAAACACAAGTTCAACACTGTTCCCAATGTGCAGCTGAAGAACGTTGGCAGGTATGTGCACCCAGCACATGTGGAAACTGGTTTTCATGTGATGAGCTTTTCGGATGCATGTGAAATGTGGTTTGGCAGCAGAGTGACAGTTACAGGTCTTGTGCTCCACAGCTTGAAGAAGGATGCGTATGAAGTGGAGATTCAACACCTGCTGAAGTGAGTCTGGTTTCTCCATCGCTGAACCCGAGGTGGGTTTTTGGTTGTGAAGGACTAGAAAACAGTTGGTGTAATTGTGTGTGTGTGTGTGTGTGTGTGTGTGTGTTCTCAGAGAAGCCGAGGTGCTGGACCACACTAAAAACCCATGTGAAGAGTCGTTCCTGCCAGACTCAGAGGGGAAAATCTACATCATGTTCATTCAGATGGAAACGGAGACGGACACGTCCACCTGGACCGAGCTCGCCAAGGTACATTTTTAACTTCATGTGGATTTCAGCTCAGTTCGTCTTTGTTTTAGTGCAAAAAGACAAATATATAATAAACATGTTCTATGAAAGTGGCCGGGATCATTCAAATGTCCTTGTCTCTGTGTGTCCTCTGTTCAGTGCCTGCATGTTTGGGACCTGGATGTACGAGGGAACCACAGGGGTCTGTGGCGGCTCTTCAGAAAAAGGAACCATGTCCTTGTAGTGGCCGTGCCGGTCTCTCCGTACTCGTAAGTAGAGCTTAAGTATATTTTGCGTTTTCATGTCGATGGCGACGTCTTTCAGATTTTGAGTGTTACACATTTAAGCAGAGTGTGTGGGAAATGGATGAAAATGTGTCTGAAACGTCAACATCCCTCTGTGGAATAAGGAGACTCTGGGTGGGCAATTGTGGAAACTGAGACTGGAAGTTTGGACTCAAGAATAATTTTATTATTTTTTATTATTATTATTCCAGCAGCGTCCACTGCTGTTTGTGCTTCTGCTGTCTCACTTATAGTTGGTCTGTTTGTAGTGAAGTAGCAACTGTTGTGTTTTTATTTCTACCTTCCTCCAGCATCAGACACACCAATGAGTCACTGTCTTTCCCTTTATCTTTTACCACTCTGACTCTGTCCACTCTGACTCTGTCCACTCTGACTCTGTCCTTCTGTCTCACACCAGTGTGAAGAAGCCAGCCAGTGTCACTCCCATTCACTTAGAACCTCCACCCAAAGAAGAGGGAGCACCAGTGGAGCAGATGTAGACCAGATGTTACACAAACACTACAGGAAGCCCAGGCCTTGACTCTTCTTCTGCTCCCTGCACCAACAAACACTAATTGTCCAGTCTGGGACTCTCAAACTGCACAAACTGTCTTTTCCTACATAGTGAACTTGTTTATGAGAGGATACCTGGGAAATGGAGTCTTTTTTTTCCTGTTTCATTTTCTTTTTTTTTTAATAACACTACAAACAACACTCCAAACTGCACTGCTAAATCCGTCCACTGGTCAGAGGACAGAAGTTGATACTAAACGCAGTTTTGGAGAGAAGTGATGGCACAACCAAAACCCTGTCTGTCAACAGCTGTCCTCTTCTGTTTCTGATCTCTGGTCTGTTCAGTTTCATTTCAGGCTTTAACTTTTCAGCAAGAACGGTACAAAAGTCGCACACAAACACACTCACCAGAATGTCTCCGGTTTTTCTGCAGTTTGTTGTGTTTTTAACTGCTGACTGCTTCGTTTGTCCATATGGTTTCAACTTTTCTATTTATTTTACGCCTTTTGTTTTCTTCATCCGGCCACTTTCAACAAGAGCTTAACATTTAGAGATAAAGAAAGAATAATGTATATACATGCCTATATATATTTTTTGATGAAAAATGAAAAGGTTCAGCTTATTTTTCAGCATTAGATATTGAGTTTGAGTGAAAAGGTGAGTTTTTATTATTGACTGCTCGTTGCTCTGGGTCAGGTTTCATGATGGAAACCCTGGTGGCTTAGAAACATAACAGTATGAAAATGTTCAGTTTTTTTGCAACGTGCACTGCGGTTTGAAACCCTGTGATTCATTCATTACGTGCTGATTGTACCATGGTGTTGTTTCCACTGCTGACTGCAAAGGGAGTTTACTCAGTGTGTGTTGAACCTCAGTATTTGTGCGAAATGTGACCACGGCAGGTTCTCGGAGGTACCGACATCTGCCCATCATACCACACATAGGCCTGATCAGTTTTTTTGCCGCTTTACCAAAACTGAATTTCATCTTGCTGCTTAATTATGACTACTAGTCCTGTGTTCCTAGATGCAGTGTGAAATATTTTCTGTGTGTGTGTGTGTGTGTGTGCGTGTGTGTGTGTGTGTGTGTGTGTGTGTGTGTGTGTGTAAATGTTGGGATGTTTTTTTGTTTTGTTTCTAAAATGTTGTCTACAAACACATGGACACTCAAAGATGTGACTGGTAAAATTGCATAATAATATTTCTGCGTTAGAGCTGTGGCTGAAAATCCCCAGTCAAACATTTGAGAATCAGTTTTTCCAGTTTTTAATCGTCCAGTTATCTGAAAACTTGATTATCACCACTGGAACAACAACTTTGTTGTTTCCTTGGTGAACACTTTGGTACGGAGCAGACGTCAGATTTTATTGTGTAAGTTCTATATAAACACTAAGTAAATGCTTTATAACATAATGTGCTTCTAACCAAATATAAGAACATACTGATGTTTGCCAACAGGTCGAGCTCCCTCAGTGAGGAGTCTGAATACATAACAGTGTTATAACGCATGTATTAAGTGTTTATAAGTCTCATTATGATTGTTGGAGCTGCATTTTAATTGTATGACTAAGTCATTATAACACTACTTGTGGGGACACTAGTTATCTGTGTTTTTCTGTGAGGAGGAAGTGACGTTGTGCTCGTCCTGTGGTGACACTGTACCGACTGAACAAACGTGTGTGTGTGTGTGTGTGTGTGTGAGTAACAACTGAATCACTGTGTGTGTGTGTGTGTGACTGTGTGTTCTGACAGGTGTTTCACCCCAGGTCATGACTGAATTAATGGATATGTGTTCTGGAAATTTCACTTAGGGTTTCCAACATGAGGTTTCCTGGTGCCTGTTTCTCACGAAGTGAGCCGGTCTCGTCTCAGCAATAAGTTGCTTTTGTGTAATTGTGTGACGTCGTTTGGAAAATACTGGAAGGTTCCTTGTGTGAGCGACGGTGAGGATATGTGGACATACTTTGAGTTTCAGGTGCAGTTTGACATGTACGAGTTCCTTGATCTTTTATGAAGTAAAAGAATAAAGATGTTTTTATTGAGGTTTCATGCTGTTTGGTTTTTCTCTTTTGAAGCCATAACTCCTACATAAGGATTAATGCTGGTGCATATTATTCGTGGATGAACCTGGTGCTGTTATCGTGGAGTTGTTCTAAGCTCTGATTTTTGTGTATGTGTGGCCCAGTGAGAGGGAACACATGAACCCAGGGAAATGAATGCAAATCCTGCAGGCTCAGTGGGTTTCTGCTGCTGCTGTGGTTGACCACGGACAAATGTGGCTTCCTGTCCTTTGGCCTAGTGACTTTCATAATTACTAACCTGTGATGGGGAAAAATCAGGAAAACACTGTGTGATTGTCCATTAAAGCTACATTATCAAATTCAACCTATCATCTCTGAGCTCATAAATTAAAATGGTGGACAAATAAGACCCAGATGTAATAAACCAGAAGGAAACTTTCAGTAACCTCTCGGTGCAGGAACTTTATCTGACCCATCAGCCCCGAGCAGTTAGCAACAACGCGACCTCATGGATCAGTTTTTACACTCTCTACCTCCCACCCCGCCTCAAGTGAGGCAAACTAGATGTAAGTGAATGAAAGTGAGCAGCAGTGAAATCCATTATGTGCAGTGATCACAGTGAGATATAACGGACCCTAGTACCAAACGATAAAATACAAGAAACGAGCTTAATGGTTTTATCTGTGAAGCATCAGCTGCAGTTCTCATTTCTTCAAATGTGCAGAGATGAATAATTTAGAAGTGCAACGCTGAGAATATGAATTTATTGCGAAACACCATCGAAGGTAGTTTCCTCCTGTAGTGTTGATACTAATGTGACCTGGGACTAATTGTGTCTCATGCACTGACAGCACCAACAGGCTCCTGATGCTTTTTTTACTCAAGGCATTTGTTTCACTGTTACTGTACCGACTGAACGTGTGCGTGTGTGATGTAGATGGACTATTGATTTGTGTGTGGGCAGGGGGTCATTGTTAGACCAGGCAGCACTGAGGTGACGACAGATTTGACTATAAAAACCTCACAGGTTTGGAACCGGACAGAAAAGTGAACCTGGTTTGTGTTTGTTTTCTCTGTCTCTGGTTTAGTGACATAACCAGAATTTATAAAACAGCAAACTTTTCTTAATTATTGGATGTTTAAAAAATATATATATATATAGTTAATTTCATCAGCTGCTTGTAGGCGATGAGAACTAGTTTGGCTTCATGAAACGTAAAGTAAATACAGTATCACAGGACGTATTGTTGTTTTGTTTGCGCTGCGTTTTGTTCCACCCTCTCTCTGTGGTTTTGTTAGTGCGACTCCCATCTCAGTTTTCTCTTGTCGTAGCTGAACAAAACGTCTGGTTTCTGGTTGAAGTTCAGTAACGAAACCACCGACTCACTGATCTATTCATGACCTTCGCCGTGGCAACGAGGTGCCGCCAATATTTACACAGCCTTGTATCACAATGCATGTCCTCTTCAAGGGAGGAGGGGTGGAGCTGCATGAGGATGAACAGTGTACAGGACAAAAGATGCTCTGAGCTGCTTGTGTTCAGTCGTACAGAGGGAAGAGTTTTGAATAATACTGGGCAGTTCAGTCCCATTTATCATTGAAAGTCAGGATAATAGTATTAAGGACGTCTCTGTCGTGGACTAAATAAAACAAAACGACGACTGTCAATGCACCATTGTCAGAGTAGATGTTCTTGTTTTAAAGTGATCCCTGATTCTCATGCATCACTTTCAACTGGATGAAACTTGATGATCTTGTTCTGGTCGAGCTGTGGCCGCTTCCATCTCTGTCCTGGGTTGAGGGAGCAACAGCTTTTCGTTTCCTCACCCTCTGCCACATTCAGAGACAGGATGCCAGCACATGGTCCGGTCCAGAATAACCGCAGAGGTCCAAGGATCCAATGACAGTTAACGTCATAGCTTGAACAGGGTCAGTTAATCTGGAGGTTTTCACAGGGAGGACGTCTGTATGCAGAATGTTGTAAATATAAGCTTTTAAATATAATACCATCAACTCGGCCGGTCACATTTTGTACTGGAGAGTTTCACGTCCATCCAAGTCTCTAAACGTTTCACCCAACAGTGTTTATGAGGAAATGTACCTGTGGATCATTTATGAGCCCTGGACTGCTTCACTGTTCAAATTCCACTTTCAGCTGATGTGCCAATGTGCACTTTGTGAATAAACCTCCAATATTCTCTCTTGGTTCCCTCCAAGAGCAGAAAGGTATCTGGGTCTTTAGCTGCTAAATGTTCCGGTGTGTTAAAGCAGCTGCTCCTGGAAACAGGACTGAGAGCGAACCAGAAGCTTCTTCTTGGCTCTGATCGCTCAAACTACAGATCGATTTGTTTTGTTGCTTCAGGAAAGAAAGTGTCGAATAAGCTCATGATCCAGTACAAAGATCACTTATGTGCACTTTGAAATATTTATTGACAGATATATATTTACACTTTGTAGGTGTCCATATAAAGACGAGGACAATTTTACTACATAGAAAATGATTTTTGTTGGATTTTCACATCAAGTCGTCACAGGAAAACTAAACATCTTCCTGAGGGGTAAAGAAAACAGATCAGAGAATATAAGTGACAGAGCGTTGACAGGACGTTGTTAAATATTGATTAGAAAGAAGTGAACGCGTCTGTATCGTTTTCATTGATTCTCCGAAGGGCTCAGCTGACTCTGTCGGCCAGGTGACAGTACAGGTACATGGATACGCCCATGGCAGCAATCTGAGGAGACAATACACATTTCATTTGTTTTGGCATCATTCTTACTAAAACCACACTGACTGTGTTTAATTTCTACTTGTCTTCCATCAGATGTTTCATGTGTTGGCTCCTCCCTCCATCCTGTTTCTCAGGTAAACACTGTGGATCTCTATGTTGCCGCAATAACCGCCGCCATTTTTTATTTCTTTCTTCCCCAAAACACAACCATGAGGGCCTTACATGAGCACACTCAAATAGCATTTACCTCTAAGATCCCAATTCCTGCTGCGATGGCGCCCACGATGTTGGAGTTCTTCCTGAGGGTCTCCAGGATGCTGTTAAAGCAGCCCTGAGGAGGAAAGAGCCACAGTATAAACGTCAGTTCATTGATGCACAGGATGCACACACAGGCCAGAGTCACAGCTTCAGTTTCAGCTGGGACTCTACACCTGCTTTGTGCAGCTAATTTAGACTGTTACTGGATCTATTGATTTGTGCTTTGATTAATCAATTGGCTGTTTGAAACTAAT
Source organism: Mastacembelus armatus (assembly GCF_900324485.2). Classification (NCBI taxonomy): domain Eukaryota; kingdom Metazoa; phylum Chordata; class Actinopteri; order Synbranchiformes; family Mastacembelidae; genus Mastacembelus; species Mastacembelus armatus. Next base: position 1,661,173 of record NC_046636.1, on the reverse strand, counting down.
TAAAAATCAACAGTTTTCAGGGTCAAAATCAGCAGAATGGGATTTCCAGTTGTAACTGTCACTCCAGGTGCAGTTTTCATCCTGGTTAATGATGAGGCTGAAGGAAAGACGGTGCTGGTTGGTTTAGTCCAGGCTCAGACCAAAGTCTTTCATGTTTGATTTCTGGTCCAAGTGCATGAACCCTTCAGGCCTCTTCCTCTGGAGTCACCAGCAGGCTGGCATTTGTGACAACCACCCACCTGTTCTGACAACAGGTCCTCAGCTGGACTTTGTGTTTAATGGTAGTTTGTTAGCCTGCTGACATTCTCCACTGAGGTAGTGAACATATTAAATATGACCTGCTAAATAAACATCAGCATGTTCACACTGTTATTACATCAATGAGATTGTTCTGCCTGTTTCTGGGGCTGAACTGAAGGAGTGTTTCCTGTCCCACCTGCACGCCGCTGGTCTCTGCCTGGTTGCGGCTGCAGGACGTGACGTTTGTGGAGCAGCAGCTGGGTGGGAACATGCCACCGTTCTGCTGCTCGAACTTAGAGCCCATGAAGTCGGTGTAGTTGGTGACGCCGCAGCACCTCAGCTGGAAAAGGAATGAAAACACGTCAGTACAGCAAAGCAGGATGGGTAATGATGTCTTTTTTTTTTTTTTTTTTTTTTTTTACTCCTCTGTATCTCATCCATCTTTGTGTATATTTGTAACTGGGCTTTGGTTTGTTTAATTTGTTAGTGTTGCTGCTGCACGACGTTCGGACTAACAGCCTGTTTGGCTCAACAACAATGTGAACGGTAGAAAAATATGTCTTTTGTAAAAGTAAAGGTCTGACAGTGTAACTGTATTACACTTTGCCGGAGCGTTTAGACCCTGAGTTGCCTTCAGTGACATTGTCGTGTGCAGGTCCGCTGAGGTGAACGAGATCGATGGATTGATACTTTATTATCATAACTGAGACACGTGTCTCATCAGATCAGCTCAGTGAAGGACAAAGCAGCGTTAAGTGGACAACAGGCGTCTTCCAGTAATTGTTGCTCCTTGTTGATGACTGACTCATTGGGCTGAAGGACCCTGACTCACTAACGTCACTAACTTCAGTAAATGACAGGAGAGAGATGAGGCGGATTTATTTCAACAAAACCTCCTGACAAACTGCTTTATTAACTCAGTCTTTGCAGTGTTTGTCAGCAGACGAGCATCAGTGGCCATTTGTTGTAGGAGCAGCTGTTGATTTTGAAGAACTGAAAGGACGAGCTGCAGGAAATTAGCTCAAAACCTCATGATGTGATTTGGAAAATGACAGTTAACGTATATACACACATACAGTTTGTAGTTGAGAGCTTAGGAATGTGAACCCAGTAGATGCCTCCTTAACATATATAACACATGTGGTGAAGTGCAGGACTGTACCTCTGTCATGGTGATGTTCCAAATCTCAGTGACCACAGGGTCTCGGCCATAATCCTGCTGTATAGCAGGGGTCGCCCACGCTCTGAGGATCCCCTCAGCCTGAGGGAAACACAGAGACAAGTGACACCCTCTCTGACGTTATACAAACCCTAACCCAAACCAAATTCCTCCCTGAAAGTCTTCACCCTCACACTGACCTGAACACTGGACACAACTTTTGAAAAATGTCCATATTTTTACAAAATGTTACAAAGGTCACGTCTTTTCAAAAACAATCTGAACAGCTCGGTCTAGATTGTGCAAATATGGGTTCACTGTCCAAAAAAATGTCAAAGCCTTTTCAAGACGTCCTCTCTTTTTAAAACACTTGTTCTAGTTTCATCTAAAGTAGAAGCAAAAATCAATAAAAACACTCCCAACAGCCCCAGAGCGTCACGCTGTCGTTCTACCGGGTCCATTATGCAGATCAGAGGCCTGTATATGCAGATCTACTCCTGTGGACTGGTATAAAAGCACATTACTGCACCGCAGCGCTGACGAATAGTCACGCTCACACACATATACACACACTTAAGTATGTACACACACTGCGATGTGGAAGAAAATAAAACACTGCAGCAGATTTCACAGGCAGAAAAAGTAATTCTCTGGGAGTCACCTATTCATCAGAAATTAAATAAATCTTCTCTCACACAAAGCATCTGGGAAATAAACAGCCCCGGGCTGGCACCTGAAAAAATGAAAATAAATCAAAACATGGCCAGGCCATTATTCTCCATTCTTCTTCTCTTTTTTTTATTGCTGTAAATGGGGAACATTTACATATATATTGATGCAGCTGATGGCTTGGGCCAGGACACATTTTGTCTGATATTCATGTTTGTCAAAGTGTGAGAAAGGCGGGTTAGCTTCAGTCCAGGGAGAGGCTGTTGTAAACAAACAAAAAAAGAAATTCCTTCACAAACACACGGGTTAGTTTCTCTTTCCTCTTCCTCCTCCTCCTCCTCGTCCCTCGGTCTGTTCCTCTGTTTTGATTAATAATCCTGTAGCGTGCAGCCTCAAACCCACTCGATGGGGAGGGACGTGTGTTTCACTGTATGTGGATATGGCCACAAGCAGCTGAGTGTTTATCAGGTTTATTTGTCAGAAAGCTTGTGTGTGTGCGTGTGTTTTGTTTTTTCTGTGTGTGACTGTGAGTGTACAGTGAAGGGGGCAGGCCTGCACAATGCCCATAGGGATGCCGGGATACATGCCCTAATTAAAAGTGCCCCCCAAGAAGCTGGGAGAGCGGCGGAGATCAGAGAGGGTTATTACCAGCTGCCTAATTCATCACCGTCACTCGGCTCCACACCTCGCTACGTGTCGTTACACACACACACACACACATATAGGGTGGGCAGTCAGGACGCAGCGCAGGAGGTGATAAACACATCTATCAATACAGTCAACAGCTTTTACACATGGTAAAAAACCTTCAGCTGCATGTGTTATTGATCTGGAATCACTGTTGGAAATTAGCTCAGTAATGAACTGGGCAAATATCAAACTGAATTATTACACATACTCAAACTGTTCATTCACCGATGTGGCTCTGTGTTGTAGTTATATACACACACACACACACACAATTCCTGTGTGGCTAATGATGTGCCGTGTGTAGATGTAGAATTTCCACAAATAAAAGCCTGTGTGCATTTTGAGGGCAGCTGATAAGTGTGTGGTCATATATATATGTGTGTGTATGTATATATATATATATATATATATATATATATATATATATATATATATATATGACCACCATATATATATATATGACCACACACTTATCAGCTGCCCTCAAAATATATATATATATATATATATATATATATATATATATATATAGGGATATATATATATATGCATGCACATTGTCCTTCACTTGGATGAAAGTGTTTTTGGGCCAGAGGAAAGAGGAAGGCCCGCCCCTTTGTGGTGACGCCATGTGGTTGCACTTTCTTGCCCCCAAAGGGATTCAGGCTCATGTCTCATCAGACCCCAGCCTGCTAAGTGATCCCTGTAATGTGTGGGGTGTGCTGGGTCTTGTAGGTTAAAATCCCTGATGGATTTGCATTTAAAGGAAGAGGAAGCAGTTTTTTCTGTGTCACTGGTCTCTCAGTACACTGTTCTGTAGTGTTCTCAAAAAATACTCAGCATGTTCTGAATCCAGAGTCCACTACGCTTCAGATGAGCTGCATGAAACAATAAAAAATGTTCCATCTCTGTGGAGATTTATAGTGAGTTGAAGCCCTCAGCTGTGTTGGTTCACACTCTGCTCTCACAGTGACTCTGAACAGCCGCTGTTAAAGACAAACTGGTGAACATAGTGGAGTATTTAGAACCAGAGAGTCCTCTCAGGGCATCATAGAGACCAGAACCTAAGCAAGTGAATGTTTGACCTGGATTGAGCACTGCTCTGAATCAATGCTAACATTCTTTGACTCCCCAACTACTGTAGGTTTAAGGTAGTAAAAGTTGGTAAACATCTGCTGGGCTTTATGGCTGGACAGATGTGCACAGTGGGTTTGATGGAAGCATCTGGTTCTGCTCCTGACACTGAACCAAAACAGTAAAGCTGCAGAATTTTCAGCCGAGCTGCAGAATTAGTGGTAATACTGAGGAATCATCAGTGCCCTTTGCACATCACCCATAGTTACATAAAAATATTGTTGGCTGCAGCTTTAAGGCTGAAGAGATGAATGTGTCTAAACTACTGACGGATATTTCCTGGCTTGGTACCTGTAATCTGTACATCTCTTTACTGGACACAGACATCAGAGTGATTCATGCAGTGCTACATCACAACTGCTTCACTCATCCATATCTTAGTCCATATAATAACCCATTAATCCATACACAGCATTAGTCCCCATATCAGCCCAGGTAATAAATCCCCGTCCTGGTCACTTCCAAATCACTTGGGGGGGGGGGAAAGAACAACCACGGACACTGATGGTTTCCCATAATGCCTGCTGGAATTGCTTATTAAATCTCAGTTATTCCGACCACCTGAAGGTTATTGGCTCTCTGGTTAGATGAGCTGCGGAGGCTCAGCAGCCAAAAGGCAGATTTATGCTGCAGATGAGTCAAAGAGAATAGATCAAAACTTTATTTATTGTCTCCTTTCATTGTCTACACCTCTGTGTCTTACTTAGTGACACAGGCAGCTATATATGTATATATGTATATGTGTGTGTGTGTATATATGTATATATATATATATATATATATATATATATATGCATATTAGATGTATAATGATCGTATTCATTATTCTGATGCCACTGTGACCTATCCAAAGCAGAAGATGGACAGAGACTGTCTCACTCTCATATGCATGACGGACCTGACAGTGTCCTTTGTGATTGTAATGAACAGCTGATGCTAAAGCTAGCAAACAGCGCGTTAAATTGACTAAACCATATCTGTGATCTCCTTAAGGAAGACAGATCTGTGAGCCATGTCTTGCATCTCATCGATCTTTAAACAACAGCTCCCAGCTCTCTCTGTCCCCGTGCATCAGCGTGTTGCTGGACTCCTTTTGCATCGCTCCCCTTGGTTAACTGAGACTTTGTAAATGACAGGAGAGAGATGAGGCAGATTTATTTCAACAAAACCTCCTGAGCAGCAGCAGCAGCAGCAGCAATGCTCCAGACTCAGCCCCCAAGGGCACTAACACAGAAACACACACACACTCACACTCTTGCAGCCTCTTTGTGTGAGTGCACACACTTAGAGCTGAGAGAGAGCGATAAGTTAAACGCAGCTGGTTTACCAACAGCTGAAGCAGAAACAAACAAATGAAACAGACATGAAATTCCCAGTCTCTGCTCCTTTCATGCAGCCCTCCCTGCAGACACGTGGGTGTTAGATTACCTCAATTGCTCCTTGGGACTCAGATACAGATACATCCTCTGATTGGATTTAAAAAAAAAAAAAAAAAAAAACTTCAGTCTTCACTAACCCCCTTTTATACCTCATTTGAAATTCTTATAATTATTATACATGGCACTAAATGGAAAGGGAGCATGTGTGTGTGTGAGCAGAAGAGGTACACATATGTAAATAGGCTGCTCTGCATATAAAATGCTTTAGCTCCAATATTCCAGAGTAATAAATTCTCAAAGTGAGAGACAGCACCCCCAGCCCCAGGCCATCCCACACTCATTAAGCAGCTGAATGTAGTGGGGTGGACATAGAGCCAGTAATTCAGTGATGGCCGCCGCTCTGATAGAATTTACACGGAGATAATGTGCAGAAAGTGGGACGAGGAGGTGGGAAGGTGACAGTGAAACATGGACCCAGAGACTTAAGAGACAAAGGAAGCGGAGTGAGGGGGAGGAGCCACAGCGAGCGAAACACTGATTGACTTACAATTGAAGAGAAGGCCAGAGCCACGACTGCTGCTGCCAACTCAGCGATGAATATGAGGACGATGATGGAGAAGAACTGCAGGGAGGAAAGAGGAGGGGACAGGGACATAGTTTTAATAATGTAATACTACAAATAATATTATTAGAGTGTCACTAAATAGTTATCAGTTTATTTCAGCTGGAGTTCGTATTGTTTTTCATGGCTAACCATTATTTTCAGCAATGATTGTATTTAAAATAATTCACCCCAGAGCCCCGGGTGACGTGCTCAAATCCAGCCAACCGTCCGAGCCCAAAGATCTTGAGTTTGTGATGATATGAAACCGAACAGCAGAAAACCTGTCTCTGTTCGGTGTGAGTCCGAGCTGTTGACCTTTGGTTCAGGACGAACCCTGATCCATCTGAGCTGCAGAGTTAAAGCTTCAGGTGACCGAGTGTCGTCAGTGAATGTGATTGTGTGACTGCAGCACAGCTATTGTTCTGTGCAACAACCACAGGCTGTCAATAAAGCTTGGCTGATTACACACAGGGACAATAAGGAGACACAGAGCCCGAGTGATCGCTGCTATAAACTCATCCTTTCTTTTGGCTCAGTCCATTACAGCAGCTCCTCGTGTGAGCCAGATCTGCACTCGGTCCTGCTCCGTCAGTCGCAGGATCTGCTGCAGCGTCATCATTCAACTCGATGGGAGATGTGGACATGATGGAGGCTCAACGGGGGGGAAATGTGCTGACTGTGCTGCTCATTAGACTCACTGCAGTGGACCAGGATGTAGTTACCATGTTGTTAATGAGCATTATAATGTACGCTGGCTGTTCGGGGGTGGGCGTTGGTGCTGCTAGGGCCATGTGTGGATACTAGCTGTGCTGCCGATGAAGGATGGGGGAGGTGGTGAATGTGGAGCAGCTCAGTGGAAAAGCATCGTGGTGATGGCTGAACTCAGACTGACCCATCTCCCTTTCTGTTTTAGCTGAAGTCTTACTGAGACGTCTACAGAGACCATCCGTGTAAATAATAATGCACATGCCTACTTAGACATCCAGCAGCAACATAATCGCTCAGCTCTGCTTTGGTCTGCACCAACCCCTGAGAAAAGGCTTTGACTCTTTATCAGCTAAATGCTCCACTTACGTTCTGTCTGTCTGCTCTGTGGTGAAACTCACCTATAGAGGACGTCCTCAAAGCTCTCAAATCAGCAAAACATCTTGTTTCTCTTTGAGGACTGTCATGTTCATTCCTCAGGAAATTGCTTAGTGGTGCAAAGTAAAGGATTTTTGGACATGTACATTTGCACTTCCACCAGTTGGGCTGGCTGTTTTCTGCTCGGGTCCCCGCCAACGTGAATGGGATGAAATAAATACGCCCACTGCCTCTACTGGACTGTCCAAATGGTGTTAGACCAGATGGATCAAACTGTGATCATAAGATCGATCATTTTGTGGAGTTTGTGACATGAAAAGTTCATTCACAGTTTTTCAGTCGCATTGATTTTTTCCAATGATTTTCCAAATTTTTTTTTGGGCCAGTGTGTGTCACATGTCACGTGATGAGCTCGGAAAATGTTGTAACACAGTTTGACCACTACACCCAATTTCCTTCACAGCCCAGTGCTGGTCCTGAGGCTTGTACAGCAAAGACTCCACCAACTACAGTATCTTACTATCTTACTTTGTGATCGCTTTCCTGCTTATATGTGCCCATGTGTTGACATAACCCTTCAGCACAGCTTCACCTTGTCCCTGCATCCATGGGAAATGACACCAGGTCTGATACACCTACCATGAGCAGCAGGCACTTGCTCTCCTTGTGGGCCCCAATGCAGCCCAGGAGCCCCAGCAGGACCAGCACAGCCCCGATGCTGATGCACAGAATGCTCACGTTCATGAAGTGCGTCTGTTGGTGGGAGAATGGCCCCAGCACCCGCAGGAAGGAGCCCGCATCCACAGTCACCCAGATCCCCACAGCCATCAGGATGGCCCCAGACACCTGCAGGAAGATCCGGGAAACATGATCAACAGACATTTGTGCACAAAAACCCTCTTGTTTCCTGAAAGTGGGACATTGACCAGCTAGCTCTCTAAAGCACGTAATCAACACTTAACACAGAGGAAGACATCGATCATTTGCTTCCTCAGACAGGGTCAGCGAGTCACAGCTGCTGAGGGCTAGGAGGTTTTAGAAATACGAGGCTATCTTACAAGGCAAACCCTCTCCTACTGTTATCTCTCAGTAACACCGTGACACTTTAATATTGTCCCTCCATTCAGAGGACGACTTCTTTTGTGCGACTGAGAGAGGTGCTGCCTCAGGCTTTCTTTTACATATCGAGGCCAAGCAGCAACTCGCCGTCTTTTTACCTCTCTGAATGAAATGACTGCCCATTTCCAGGAGCACCTCTATCTGCCCACTCATGTCACACAGGCATAAAGGACAGGAATCCATTTGGTGATGGTCCTGTGCTGATGTCTAAAGCCACAGCCTTAGGGGATTATACTGTAGCATCGGCAGTGACGCTGATTAAGCTACATGTGAGACTGGGAACACGACGTACGCTTTTTTGGAAAAAACATGCTTTGTTTATGAAGACCACAAGTCTTTGCTCCTGCTTTGTTCTCACAATAGTCGCTTAATTTCGAGCATTGCTGGAGTCTTGACATCTCCTCACGGTTTTCCTTTTCCAGTCAGTAGCTGTAGGTTTTTCTGCTGATCTTCAGCACTTCCTGCACGTTTCAAATGAAAATGCTTCAATCTGCTGGGAGGCTTTTCATGTGAAATATTTCTGCAGGAAGTGACAGTAACTTTGAAAAAAGAGCTAATTAAATTCAAATAGATAGAGAGCAAGAATGTTAGTTCTGAGTGTGTGTTTCTTTAAGAAACTGACCAGCAGAGTGAGAATGACTGGAAAAGTACTGTACATGATCCTGCATGTGGTAAGAACCCAGCTAAGGATGGAGTGTATTTTAAGTTGGCTTTGTCTCTGCCTACTTCAAAGTGACCAGCGAGTTTTCACATTAGTGGTTAATCACCTGAACGCACCGTCCTCTCTCTGTCTGCCTGTCTTCCTCATCACACCACCTCTGACCGCTCTTCTTCTCTTCCCATTTGTCCTCCTCCCTTCCTGCACAGACGGATTTCTTCTTCTGCTGTGCAAAGGGCTTGAATCCTGATATTGTCTGTCAGGCTCAATCAGGCCCTGACACCCCCATCAGCAGTCAGATGCCGGTGTCTCCCACATGGGAGTCATCTCCTCCTCATTCTTCTCTTTGTCTCATTCCTGCTCTTCCTATTTCTTTTACCCTCTGCCCCACTCTCTCTGCCTCTCCCCTGCGGTTTCTCCTCTTTTAACCTGTTCAGCGCCATCATTGCACCGTTAGCTAAACATGATGTGACATATCTTCCCTCTAATGCCACGTCTGCCACCATCATCTCTCACTGGTATAATTAGAGCTGTCGTCTTTTCTTTTTGAGACGCCTAATCCCGCCATATACAGGTGGACGCTGTGTCAGCACAAACATGGCTAAAGGACTGGAAGTAAATCAGGTTTTCAGGAGAAGCGGTGTCTGTGAAGATGGGATATATGTGGCCTGTGAGGGTTAGAGGAGAGGGAATGAAAAGAGGCTGCAGAATAGGAGCCTCCAGAGAGGGGGAGGTGAATGTGGAGAAGAGATGGAAAGATTCAGAGGAAGAAGAGAACACGCCTCTCCACCCCCAGTTGAAATGGAATTGGTTCTTTTTAAAAGGCCTGGAAGGAGAACGATATCAGCTGAGTGTAAAACCTATCCCCATTTTACTGGGACACGACAATCTGATAAAGTCCCAACCCCCGAACGTGGATGTGCACACACAGATTATACACGGAGACGCTCTTATTTCCACTATTTCAGATTAGTTCCAACGCAACATCATTGTCTTCTGCTGGAGGAGGGATGAACCACTGGGACTAAAATCACATTCGTTCTTTCAGATCTTTAGAGATGGTTTGTGATGTTTCTTATTAATCCCCATGGTTTGATGTTCTGTCATTTGTCCCAGCAGATTAAAGAACTGAGCTACAAACTGTGGATGAGACTGATGCAGTGGGAAATGTTTTTGTAGGTTCATTAAGAAAAATAAACCACATGATAAATGTTAACTACACCAAGAAACTGCTCCTGTGTTGACGAACTGAACACTGAGCCACATCAAACAAACACTGATTTTAAAACAAAAACCAGACTAATCTAATCCAGTCAAACCCCCTTTTCTGTCTATGTTTAAACCTGATGATGAGTTTTTGCTTTTTTGTTTTCTTTTGCATGTTTTTGTTCCCATTTGAGTAGATCTCCCTCTACAGCAGCTGTCTTCATGTGGAGGTTTGGATTTGGGTTCCAAGGTGTATAGATATTGATATATACTGTGTGTATATATACATATATATGTTGTGTTGCAGATGATTCATTGGCTTCACCTTTGCTTTGAGGTGCATGAAGTGGAGACACGTCTGCCGTCTTTATATCGAGGTCTGTGCAATAAGAGGGTTGACTCTTGCCCAGACCTCCACTGGAGCCAGCTCTTCTCATGAGGGGATGATGAAGCTGCAACCTCAAACTTAAAATGCAGCTGCGGGGGCTCAAGTGTTCGAGCAGTCCCATGAAATCATGGTCTTCATGAGCTGCAGAGAGTCGTTTCATCCTTCGCTCTGCTGGCTAACATTTCAAAGGGACGGCATAACCAGTGCGCTGCTGGGACTTTTAGGACTGTACCACCACATCTATTAAGCTCCAACTCCCCAGCTGAAATGGGAAGTATGAGGAAAATGACTTGTGCTGAGAGCTTCATCTGTGACAATGGGAGCACAGGTGGGTCCAAATTGGCAGGCACATCAGCCCATCCCTTCCAAAGTTTCCCTCAATTTCAGAAACCACATTAGTTACCATTAAGCTGAAGACGCAGGTGGTAAAATTAGAATGTTTGAAGTTAATGAGATGGAAATTGCTGCCGTGCAGCGAAAATGGAGGAGAGAGGGTTGTTTCCGTCTCTGTTTGCATTGGAGGGAAGGATGAGAAGCTTTTCTCTGCACTGTGGTGAAAGCTTTGTTTTGGTTGTTTGATACAATAAATGAACTCCACTCTTCATCATATATGAGCACATGAAGTGGAAACATACTCACACAGATAAGCAAGTTGAACAGGACCATCATCATTTTGAAGAACGTGAAGCAGCCCATTTTAATCTGCAACAAGAGGAGAAGATAAATTATAGCATTTATTATCAGCTGAGGGCTGAGACACACACAGGGAAACGGGGTCTGTGTGGCTGGTGTTCACATGCCGTGCTGTGCTGTTACATCCAGCCCACTTTCCTGCAAAATTACTGTGAAAATTACACTGCTAACAATGAGTCTTAATGATAACACACAACTGTGAGAGACGGTGAAGAGATCTGTTAATGGGGAACCTGCAGAGAAGAGGAAGGAAAAAACTGTTTACACACAGGAAAGTCATTATGGCTCAGAGCACACAAACTTACCTGTAACTGTATTAAAATGTCTTTATATACGAAGTAGAACAAATACAAAACAGCTTAACAGCCTCTGTCCTTCAGGCAACAAAAACTTGAGGCATAAAAAGAATTTTAAAGATGCAGGAACTTTCTGGTCCTCTGGCTCAGGTGTTTCCAGGTGATCGACTGCAGTCTAGACGTATCCCTGTAGCAATGAAGTCCAGGCAGGTAAAAGCTCGTGGCAGAGATGAGACATCTGATGAGCGAGCAGAGGACTGGGTGTGGTCCTGGAGGACGCAGGAGGCAGCAGGTGACTGCTCAGGTGCAGATCGGCTCGAGCGGCGGCTCTGACCCCTGCAGGTACAAGGTGGTACACAGTCACAGCACAGGATGGCACATGAAGAGGTGAAGTATAACAACTTGCAGTACTGGGTAACGTGTAGTCAGTAAGGTCTTAGTGTGTGAAATCTGTAAAATGTGTCATATTTAAGGCCGTGATTTAATAATATGATTATTAGTTGTATATTGTGAAATAATAGCTGCTGTAGCCTCCAGCCACAGACACATTATGACACAATTAGCCCCTGTACACAGACATGGAACAGACTCCATGCCCCCCCCCCTCACACATCTCTCATGGTCATTTACTCATTTAATGTTAATTTTGCTCAACTGCATCTCTTTGCGGCTCCTCTGACCTGCTGCTATTACAGATGTGTTGAACTAACTGCAGCCCATTAACTCCCTGGTCCTCCTGTCAATCTGTGACATTTAACCTGTGAACGTCCAGAGCTTATGAGAAATGGTGTTTATTCTTTGTTATAGATCACACGGAAATGATTTACTTATTTTACAGGCATACCTTCAAAAAATTAACCTCCTCTTGAACCGTTTTCTTAGACTCACTATAATAATAATTCATAATTCTTCCACTGCTTGATATTAAGTGTCCTTATAGTTCCAGCCTTGACAGTACTGTGCAGAAGTTTTATGCAGGTTTGAGTCTTATGACACATCAGGTTCTGGCCACAGTACAAGAACCCATTAGGAACCCACTAGAGTTCATGAAGAAGCAGGGTCCTGACCCCTACAGAGCCCTGATCTGGACTCAGTCTGGGATCACATGAAGAGACACTGTGACAGCCTGGATCTACGGAAGAACTGCAGCAGCTTCCAGACAAGTGCCAGGACAAACTGTCAGGTCCAACCAGAGAGACCTGCTGCTGGTTTAAGGACAAAGGGGAGAGCTGCAGATACTGATTAGATTTAGGTTTGGTTTTTATGTCATGTACATTAAGGTATCACCTGTGTATTTTTAGCACCTGAAACTTTTGCACAGTACTGATTTATTATTACACAAACCTTTTTATAGCCCAGTCCACGTTTGCAATAGGTCTCGGCTCCTTGTTTGGCATCTCTGTGGCACCTTGCTGCTTTCTGCCATCGACTCTATTGTTCATCTGTCGGTCCTTTGTTCCTGTGGCTCCTGAGAGCCACAGTGGCCCCTGCTGACCAGCAGAGGGGAGTAGTGATCTGCAGACAAGGCTGTCAAAGCCTCTTTGTTGTCCTGCAGTTGTAACTGGCGATTAGTGTTTCACTGAGTGGAGGAATGTGCTCTCCTTTGTCCTGGAAGAGGAGAAAGAAAAGAACTTGTTATCGTGGCGTTTTGCTCTTAACTCACTGTAAGTTGGAGTCACGCTACACGACCAGTCATCAATAGGAAGAATCAAAAACCCAAACTAAGCATTTGATTGTGCCTGTTGCTGTATTCTTGCTTTCACCTTCCTCCTTTGTGCCATCACTTGTTTCTTCCTGAGACTGTTTCTCTCTGAGAAACGGCAGAAGCCCAGTTGTGGCTGTTGGAGGGGCTGAGCCCATATCAGCTGATGTCTTTCTAAGTAATATTAATTTAATGACTTTATTGTGAGTTATGACAATCTCACCCACACAGTCATTAACCTGCCGGCCCTTAATCTCAGCGAGAGAAGCACCTGTCAGGCTTGGTTAGCCATTACAGCCTTAATAATCTCAGCTCATGCCTATGCACACACACGCTCTGCAGCCAGAAATGATTATACGGCCGCTTTTTAATCACTTCTGATGAAAGCAGTGGCAGACCGCTGAGATTTCAGGTGAGATGGAGAAGATAAAAAACATGGGTCCCTTAATGAGGTCAGTTAGATTGAGTACTGTGAGTGGCCCTCCAGGGCAGCTGCCACAGTTATACATCTACTCCTGGGCTCTTGCCGTTACACGTATACTTTATAAATCCCATGTGAGCAGTGACTCTTTAACCTGATTTTAAGGTTGATATAATATCATCCAGTTTGTGCCCAGCAGGTTTAATGGTTGTTAAAAGCTTTCTGAATCCGTGATGGAGTTTCGGTCTGGAAATGAGGAATCATTTGCATTTGGTCACGCAGAAAGTCATTTCTTGTTGACATATGAAAACCTTTTGTTCACTTTATTTTGAAATTCCCCTTGACTGTGACCATTTGCCAAATGTCAGAGGGAAGATTTTCCCTTCTTAACGTACATGTTATGCCCTTAAATAGCTAAAGTTTGCAGTCACTATCCAGCCAGTCATTTCGGTTTTTTTTAAGAGTTAGTGCCTTTGAATTCCATCCATCAATTATTTCCATGGCTTCTCCTGTAGAGGGTCACAGGGGAGCTGGAGCAGATCTCAGCTGACATAAAACATTCACACCTATGGGCAACTTAGAGTCACCAACCAACCAAAACCCACACAGACACGTGGACAACAGGAAGACTCCACACAGAAAGACCCCGGGTCCACCTGGGTTCAGACCCCAAACCTGTACTGTTTTCCTGTAGGGTGCTACACCTTAGAGTTGGCAGTAGAGAAAGGACAGAAAAAGTGAGAATAACCAAGAAGGAACAAAACATCTTTGCATTTTTTAATTCCATCAATTTTAATTGATTAAAAACTACAAACCCCACAGTTAATTTTTAGTAAACACCCCTTCACCAAGAGTGTGCTCTACCTAACAGCTGGGGGTCTTAAGGGGTTAAATAGCCTCTGGTCATAATGTGTGTGTGTTACAAAACTCAGATGATGATGATGATGATGATGATGATGATAATGATGATGATGTATTCTTGCACGTCCCCTGACCTCTCCTCTCTGCTACCCCCCGGGGCAGGATGTGTCTTTAATGTCCTGTTGTCCTCAGTCAACAAAGGCGAGAAAACCCAGAACTGATGAATCATCCAATAACGTCTTTTGTTCACACAGTAACAATCACTGGCCACAATCTCCAGGACCCGCCTAATTATTTCCACATGCCAACCGATATTGAGAGAATTCATATAAATGAGCAGAGCCGTCACTGTATTATTGTTCAGAATCCATTATTTTGACATTACAAATTGATCACTGCTTTCATGAGGGATGAAAATCTGGAACTTGAGTGGCGCCGATTTAAATGCTGTCGGTACAGAAAGTGGTACCTCTGTGACCTCTGCTGTGTCCCCTGCTACTTAATTTATCTCACACACACACACACACACACACACACACACACACACACACACACACACACACACACACACATATATATATCTAAGCATTGCATAGTAATTCACCACAATCCATTAGGCCACAGGAGGTCTGGAGTCTATAAATCAAAACTAAAGCGCTGGCTAATTGACTCACACACAAAGGCTCAGGATTGCTATGAAGAAGCTGGGAAGAAATATGATTTTTTTTGGAGGGGGGGGTTGAGGAGGAAGGGGTTAATGGGAAAAAGTGGAGGAAGAGAAGAAGAGCAGCAGCAGTGTATCCCAGCCACTGACCCCTGTGCCTCCTTTGTTCCATGACTGATGGTGTTCAGCGATGACGTACGCTGAGCCCCTGTGGCCATGAGCTCGATCCCACCACCTATCGGGGCGGCGGCAGCATATAGGGGCCAATTCTCACCGGGCTCTTAGCACCACTGCTAATTAGCTAAAAGGGGTCATTTGTATGCAGCGTCTCTCTCTTTATCTCCGGCTCCCACAGTCTATCTCTGCCTCTCTCTTGGTCTCCATCTCTTTCTCTCTCGGTTATCAGTTCATTTCCCCCTCAGCCGTATCTCAGTCCGTCTCTGCCACAGTAATTGTATCTGGTCTAATAATTAGAGGAACTGGAGACTAATAAGTTGGCTGTTAGCACTAACAGATTAGAGTTCAGAAACTTTCATTTCCTCCACACTGTCCCCACAAGCACATTAAAGCTTCCTAATCTGTTACATGTGTCTTTAGCTTCCTTAAAGGTGGAATTAGCATTTATCAGCATTAACTTGTCCTTGTCTTTTTATACTGATAGTATGTTCAGAGATACAGGGCCAATTAATTCTAATCCATGTGCTACGTTAGCATGTCGGCTAAACACAGAAAAAGGGAATTTGCACATGGGCAACTATACATTACTGGAAAATAAGACATAATAAAATATGTATGTATTGTGTATTTGTATGTACAGTATGTGATGGTACTTACCCAGCAGATCTGTATTGACTAACATGCTAAAAATAATGTTTCTGAAACAGTGTTGATCTAAATTATGAAAGAAATTGTGGGAATAAATCTTTTAGAAAACTATCTGATCACTGTTTTAGCAGTTAGGTAGAATGAAACACATCCAAACATCTGCTGCTCTTTTGGACCACAATCTGACTGGGAGACCTGGATCACATCTAATTATCCTCGGGTCAATTAAGGACCAGGTGTCAGTGTCCTCTGATCCCTTTTCTTTGCAAAAATTAATTTCTGCAGATCCAAAATTTTGACCCTACAGCATAAAGATTCTTTCCTACTTCTTTGTTTGCTTTCCCTCCTTCCGTTCATTCCTTCTTTCCTGTTTCCTTCCTCAGTCGCACACACCAGCACACACACCGTGTCCTTCTCGGCCCTTCGGCCCCCCCTTTCTGTTTCTCGCCTGGTGCAGGGGATTGATGGAGCTGAGGGGGCTGTGATGGAGTGAACAGCGTGGACATTGGCTCCCTGCCACGAGATGAGAATCGAGGCTGCTTCTCGCGCTCTTAATGCCTCCCCTCTCCTCTCAGCTACTCCCCTCTTTCTTTCACTCGCCTCTTCCTCCTCACCTGAAAAGATGTTAAGTACGGACCGTGGAGAGCAGCGGAGCCTCCCTCCCATCCCTCACCCTGATGCATGAGCCAATCTGCCGCCCCTAACAAAAGGTTTTCCAACACATCACTCCTTGTCCTCCTTCGATCACATCTTTTTCTCCTTCTCCTCCCCTGTTAAATTACCTCTCCTTTCTTTTGTCTCCCTTTCCTACTCCCTCTCTCTCTCTCCCTTTCTTTGTTTTGCCTGCTGAATGAGTTATTCCCCTACATCGTTTCATCAGGCATGCAAAGCGCCTCATCGCAGCATCATGGACAATGAGTCCCTGTGGCTCATGAAAGGTTAATGCTTTGGATGATTGTAAATTGTTCGCCTATTTCAAGGGGCTGTGAAAAGGATAACTCAACCATAAAATTTGATCGGCTGCCTCTCTTCTCTTCCTCCTGCGTCTCTCTCTCTCTCTCTCTGCTGCATCCCGTCACTTCCCTCAATCATTCTAATTTCCCTTCTTTCTATTTTTGCGGTCCTCATTTTCTGTCTCCACCTTCACCTTAGCTGTTCTCTTTATCTTCATTTTTCCACTTTCCTTTTTGTTCTCCAAACAAAGGCAAGTTCAAAGCCAAGAGGCTGACATTTCATCTCTGTGGTGTCCTCTATGGCTTTGTGCCACATTAAGAGACGACTTCAAGGAATTTGCAACTTACTTTTCCTACATTCAACCATAATTTGCAGTGTAGGATCGCAAGCGTGGAATCGCTTTGGCTGGTCTGAGAGGAGCAGAATGACTTGCATGTGGTCACATGGTTATCATTAGGCCCATTTGGAGCAGACAGCATCCCCACGTCGCCGTCCATAAAGCAATGACCCTTCAACTCTTACTAAACTATAAGGGCTGGCGTCTCGGTGGCTCAGTGTGTCTGTTTCCCTTCATTGTTTGGCGTCAGCAGGAGTGCAGTTATACTGAGTTTGTACATGAATATAACAAATACTCCAACTTTCATGACAGAGCAGGTCATTTATTACTTTGTTCCAAAATGGTCCATGTAAATGTTTTTTAATCTGGCAGGTCAAACTACTTGGCTATGCTTAGAGAAAGCTCATGTCCAAGGCTCATACAGAGCCAACACGAGAGGCAGTGGGTGTCTTTCATGTCGCTTTGCAGAGAAGTTGTGGTGGTGCATGTAGCATGTTTGACTTTTAAGCAGGAGATTGGGGAACATTTGTTCTTTCATTACCTGTGACTGTAACTTTTCTTAAGCTTAAAGTGTTTTAGTTGCTTACAGCCTTAAACACACCTTGGGTTTTGTAGAGTCCAGTGTTGTTACATATATTCTTGAATGTTTTTCATTGCAAACCATCCACACCTAGTGGGAACCGCTAACCTCGTCTTCTTTGTGCTCATTTTGTGCGTGCGTGCGTGCGTGCGTGCGTGTCATTTTTCTGGCCAGGACATCTGTGGTCATTACCGCCTGTGTCAGGACGTGAGACATTCAGTGCGTCACCACTCATCATGCGTGTGTTTTGCCAAGTATACACAGTAACATCCACTAGCTGCTGTTCAATAGCTCGAACATCTGTTTAATGTACACGACTACAGGGTCAGCAAATCTGTGCGAGCCCCCAGTGAACGGTGCATATGGCATCTTCTGGTGAAAGAGAAAGAAAATACTGAGCTGAAACACAGACAAGTGAAGTACAGTGTGCTTTGAGAAGATGAAAGTAATAAGTACTAACTAGTAAAAGTAGTAACAGTCCAGTTCCTGTTGGTTAGACGGTTATTACAGTTGTAGCATGTGTATGTTTTTAGTATGAGGCGACTGTCACATGGGAGTCTCTGTGTCTGCAGCCTGAGGACAGATAATCGCCCACATCCAGTGCTGCTCACTGCAGAACCAGAGCAGAGGTTTAGGACACTGCAGCACCGTGAGCAGGACGTGAACACAAAACAACTGCAAGCTAGTGGACGAGGAACACAGTGATCTGAGGTGTTGGCCTGCCTGCTGAAATATGCATTAAATGAAACCATCTCAAATACATAGTGCGTTAAATGACATCCCATCAATATTCATTAGATATGTTCACGTTCTACATAACGGTACTATAAAGTGCAGAGAACCCATGCAAAATATGTTCTAATTCTCCAGTGCAGCCTTGTCTCTAGAGTTATGGTCATATTCGATATTTATGTCAAACGTTAATTCGGTGCCAGAGCAGGAAGCAGTGTGACATTTATATAATGTAATATGTTCGGCTGTGACATCAGAGCATGTTGCTCTCATTATGCTGGCGAGCAACAAATAGTCTTCGCTTTTTCACCACAACACATTTTCTTTTACCTAAAAAGATTCAATGTGTAATACATCATAATAATAATCATAATATTTAGATTACTATAAGATTTAGAGCAACCTAATAGCAGAATATGGATATAGTATTCATAAATATGTGGTCATTAGTGTATAATCACTGGAAAATACCAAACCGCTGTAGTTTCTTAGTCGTAGAAGGAGCATTAACAATTAATCAATCAATCAAACAATCAACAATTAAAGCAGGTGGCACTATTTAAAAAATCAAGGTGGTTTGACAAATTCACGTTTGTTAATAATAATATTAATAAATGTTTCTTCATGCAAGAGCTAAAGTCATTAATGATGGAGCTCAGCGTTACAGTGGTTGTTTGCAGGGTTCGTTGGTGAAGTGAAGAGCGAACCACTGAACAAAACGTACCACAGTAACACCAGTCAGTCAGTCAGTCAACAGTCTGCCAGGCCTGCTGCCACTTTGCAAGCTGCTATAACTGCACAGTAAGTTCACTCAGTTCAGTGCAGATGTGTTTGTGCATCTGGATCCTGTGAAGCAATAAAGTTAAATGGGAATTAGCAGATTTGCATCAGCTACTTGGACAAATTGTCAGAAGAGCTGGTAGACAATGCTGTAAAATGACAGCCCTAATAATCAATAATTAATCTGTACGCTCACTCACCATTTGCAAAAAACAAATGTGTGGACATACTGTTGACTCTGATGATGTCTGATGTCCTTGGAGACACCTATTGAGGATTAATTCTGGGCTCTTGTGAGGATATTTACTTACCAAGGTCGTTAGCTCTTCGCATTTTCCCTTCAGGGTGTATTTAGTGAATTCATGGAGCCACTTCACTCACTGCGAAGCCAAATTCAGTCTGCTGTAGTAATTACACAGCGAAGAGCTTTAAATGACATGAGAACACAGCCCACACTGTCACAACAAATTTCACATTTCCCCTCCAAACGCTTCAACTTTCTGACCTTGGGACCTGGAAAAGATTGGTTCCACATGCTTGGGAAAGAAAAATCGCTGGAGGCGATCATTTATAATGACTGCTGGTTGTCACTCCAGATGTTGGTTGGGTGGTGCTGGATAGACAGGGTGGTGAAGAGGTAGCTGCTATTTCTAGCTTGAAGATAAATGTGATGAAATGGGAATTCAGAAGCAACACACACCTGCAGATGTCCACATCCTTGCACCTGGGATTACCAGCAGATTCTGGATGGTAGGCCGTACACACTGGTGCTCGTCGGAGCGTCTGAAGCCCGTGGAAGCCACCGGAGGTTAAAACCAAACAAAGGGAGTTAGGAGGTGCCGAGCAGACCACTTCCAGGCCTGAACTAAAACATCAATTACATTGTCCAGCAGCAGAACCACTATCTCGAATTAGAATTTCTTCTCAGGCTGCAGGAAGTGGGTATGTATGTAAAATACATATAGCCTATTTATAATTTATTGGACATACAGGGCTGGTTGAGGGCCGTTAATCATATGCCATATATATATGCCTGCCTTATATAGAGCCGTATAGTTGAAATATGAATGCCATGAAAAGGATGCAAGATGTATGGTAGAGTGTGAAGAACAGAGTGATGAGAGCTGGTGTTTGATTGCAGGGATGGGAGGAAAAGAGAGAGGGAGGAGAGAAGTCGGCAGAGAGTCTCTTTGTCTCTCCTCCTACATACCCCCCCCCCCCGCACGAGGCGAATCTGCCCTTGGAGCTTTTTTTTGTGCATCTTCTGCCCTCATCGCCGGTCGTCCCCTGTGCTGCTTCGGCTGCTCAACAGATGGCCAGTTGGCTCATTAACTTTAATAAATCTAACATCAATTAGACCGGAGGTAATTGGGATGCCGCAGAGGTGATTGCAAGGTAGCAGCGCTGCATACGAAAGCTTTCGCCTCCTAATGAATGGCTCTCATCACGCCCAAAATAAGTGTGTGAGTGCCAAAAGCATGACATTTAAAGTGTGGCAGCGGCAGGGCTGAGCAGATGATTGAAGGACAGAAGAGACAGCTCCTCTCTGACATATGACGTCACGTCAGCTGACCTTGATGGGTTCATACTCCCCATCTGTGCTCAGACACCTCTTCTTTGTTCTTCTCACCTTCTCCTGTCATTTGCTTTTGATATCCATCATGCCTTGTTCCTGGCAGCTCTCTGACTCTTTCGCACTTTTATTTCACTTTTTGTGAATCTCCGCCCGGCCCCTGAAAACCAGCTCCTCTCTCAGCTCTTCGCATAACAATACGTCCCTCTCATTGTCTGTCGCCCTAAACTTTTTACTTCATTATTTCTTCCTGACCTTTGATGTACTTTTAAGGGATGGGTATTCCCTCATTGCCTGTGTGTGTGTGTGTGTGTGTGTGTGTGTGTTGTGTGTGTGTAAATTAGGTGGCCGACAGCTATCCATGTATCTGTCAGAGGCTTGTGCTGACAGACAGCCAGTGCAGTGAGCAGATGCACCTGCCACCCTGCCTGTCCGAGGTGCAAATGTAGAAAAATCGTGTTTGTCTGAACACACACAACATGTGCCTCATTGTTAATGCTTCAGTGCGGCGCATAACTGGTCTCAAACAAAGAGACCGTACTCACCCGTTATGCTTCCTTCTTTATGCTGGACAGATTGTTTTGTGTGGCTCAGGCTGCTCTCGGCTCTGCGGGTTTCAGCCTAAGCTGGAGAAAGAGATTCATCTCCCCACGTCCACAAAATGTGTCTGTCTGCTGAACAAAGCACTTCTGCTGAGCTGCTGCAGTGAAAGAAAGAGCAGGAAGTCTCTCGGGTCTCTACCCGCTCTGACAAGAGATAAATCCAGCTTTGCCATCCAGGCTTTATGGCATCAATTTCAGCATTTGGAGATGATTAAAGTCTGGTTTTAATGCATATTTCTCTGCTTTGGAAATCTGTACCCAAAAAGGGAGAGGTAACCTCTTAGTTTGCTGCTGTTTCTGTGCCTGCATACTGCACAGTCAGTCAACAGGCAGAGCGGTCGCCCACTGTCAACACATCAAAGTCTCTCATCTCACACGACACTAAATTCCTCCTGGTTGTCAGGTCTGTGCAACATGTTGAGTAATGACATAAACTAACCTCATAAAAAGCCTTAAACCCTCATCCTGCTTCCCACGGACGAGCTCCGACACATGTTCTACCTGGACTTTGTCAGCTGTTCAGAGAAAACTGCACCGTAAACATGAGACCAGCTGGATGACTAGTCAGCCGTAACACACCGAACGGTCCGAGCCCCTTCCCTGCAAACGTCAACACTACCCAGGTGTTTAGATGGTAAATGGCAGGCTAATAAAGCTCCTCTTTAATATCGTGTACTTGTGTCATTGTACTTCATGTAACATACACTGGCCGTCCCCACCGAGCTGAAGGAGCCTCTCTCAGGGATCTGCAGAACATAGTTCTCTTTCTGCAGTTGGCCTGCATGGTGGCATGACTTGTTTCGATCTACTCTAACCAACAAAATCTACTGTAGGTTTCACTTCAATTACTGTCTGTTCTTTGAAGACACCTGGCAGTGACTCGTGGCTGCTTACCAAGCAGAAAACAAAAGGCTGTGTGTAAATCATCTTAAATCATGTCAGTGAGTCTGCAGAACCAAGTGAAACTGATTGGGGTGAAACCTCAAACACTCAGGCTTTTATCTTTTCGGCTTGTTAGACTTTGATCAGAGTCTCTTTGTAAAAGACGTGCTGTTTTCTGTAAAGTCAGAATATTACACACTTGGGGGTGATCTGCTCAAATCTGAAGCAGAGGTTGGTGCGTCCTCCTTCCTCTGTGTCCCATAATCCTCTCTGAGTGCAGTAATCTCCCATCTGTCTCTGCTGTACCTGTTTGTCCTCAGAGGGCAGCTGCTGCAGCCTCTCGTCTTTGTGTAAATATCAGCGCCCGGTGTGCTGCTGTGGGAGTATGGTGGAGGTGCTGGTGGTGCATGTTGATATGGGGGTGGGGGGTTAAGCAGGAGCAGGAATGGGGGTGACGACCATTGACACTTTATTAAACAGGAACAGGAAATGGAATCAAGTTGACATGGTTGTGTTCTTTGTTCTTGAAGCTCCATCTTATCGCAGACCTCTCTGTGGGTGTTATTTTGTTTTCTAAGAATAAGTCATTTCAAACAGTTAACCAAGACAGAATGTGATCCTGGCTCTTAGACATCAGCAGTAGTCTGAGCTGTTAGCATCAAGGCAGCAGCTGGTGGAAGTCACTTAGCTTGTCCTGGTTTCAAACCACATACTTCACGGCTCTGATGTTACCAGGGAGTCAAATTAGCTGCTGCCGACAGCTGCTCCTTAGCTGGAAACATAACTGAGCCAGTCAGAGCTGTGGATGCTGGATTAAAATGTGAGCTGTACTCCAGTGTGGAGGGAACCTACAGCAGCTGACGTGCATGTGTGAAAAAATGAAACTGCATGTCAGGATCATTCTGTCCGACACTACAGGAGAAGGCCGACGTGACGTAATTGTCTACTGTGTCCTGTGCGTCCAGCAGTTCTCAGTCAGTTTATAATCCTGCTTTAAACCTGACTTAAGTAACTTTTCTTAGACTTTTTTGGTTCTTTTACCTGATCCAGTCCTGTTTATGGTTGATTTCATCAGTCTGTTTGTTCATGGAGCAGATTTTTGTTTTTTTATCACACATAGCTTGTTCACAACGTTCAAACACACAGGTCACCATCATAAATATGCATTCGCATGTCATATACACAACAGGGTCAAAGGTCAGACTGCTGCTTCATTCTGCCTCCAATCAGATATAAAGCTGCACGACTGAAGACTGTCCATCTTTGTTATTACAGTGTGAGGTATGAAATTTGTCTTGCATGCCTTGCTTTGTGTGTGTGTGTGTGTGTGTGTGTGTGTGTGTGTGTGTGTGTGTGTGTGTGCGCGCGTGCATGCGTGTGCGTGTGTGTGTGTGTGTGTGTGTGTGTGTGTGCGCGTGCGTGCGCGTGCATGCGTGTGCGTGTGTGTGCGTGTGCGTGTGTGTGTGTTATGGATAAAGACATCCACTAGAGAAATAAAGAAGACACAATACCACTGCTTTAAAGTGCTCATATTACATAAGTCGCTGGAACAATGAGCAGTGAGAGAGATGAATCACTGCAAGAGCATCAAAGGCCTGCAGAGACACAAGCACTAAACACACACACACACACACACACACACACCACACCAGTCATCACACAGAAACTACATCTAAAACATAAGTCTTCTAAATTATTCACAAAAAACTAAATGAAATGAACTAAGTGAAACATTATTATGAATTAGTTTTAGCTGTACGACACTAACACACACACGAACACAAGTTTAAAGAGAGAGAGAGAAAAATAAACAGTGACGACTGATTGTTCAAGTCATATGACTTTTAATTTGTAAAACAGAATAACAACAAATTCTCAGATGTAAATGAATCACAGAGCAATTAGCTTAGCGGGTATTTAATCATAAAAGGGACTGGACAAATCAATTTATTACCAGATGATGGCAATAGATTAAAAAGTAATAGATCACTGAAGTTTTCCCACTTCACCCTCTGGGGAGCCACAGTTTGTGTGTGTGCACTGCTCCTCTGCTATGCCTCTGATAGAAGTTGGGTTTATTCACTTTCAAGACTTTCTCTTGGAACCTCAGTGTCTCAACAAAATTCACGGAGCTGTGTTTCCAAAACAACAGACCCATAATGAGAATCGTCAGCTGCAGGCCAGTAACAGTTGGTAACATGCAGAGACGTTACCTCTGTGTAACCGTGATGAAATTACCTCAGGGACTGATTATGCTGCGTTCTGTTACCTGTCCTCCTTCAACACACACATCCTGCCAGATATTAAACCCAGCACCTGTGTTTTCTCCCAGCTGACAGCTCCACAGGAGACTTCCCAGCTTTCTCAGCTTTGCCTCAAGGCTGCTCTGTTGACAGAAGCACAGACAGTGTGCCTCAGTGTGTCGAGCCACAAATTACCTTTGTTTGTTCTGGCCACGAGGCTGCAGCAGCGGGTTCCCCTCTGTTCTCAGAGACGTGGACCCCGGAGGGTTGTTAGTCAAGTTTTCTGTTGTGATCTTGTGACAAGCAGGAAGTTTTACTGCTCGGTGTTGGCACAGTAGAGCTGAATTAGATCTCAGTGGAGATGGAAACGGCCACAAAGCACTTTGCTGTGTGACTGTCATGAATTGACAAAATGTCTTTTCTTGTCCTTAGAAAAATTATTGAGGCGCAGAATATTTGCACATATACTGAAGACTCCAAATCTCATTAACATTAATATCCATCTGTTGTAGTTAAATATTAAAGTATAGCGCAGTTACATTTCGGCAGCATAGCAGTGTCTCTTCACAGTAAGAAGGTTGTGGGTCTGAACCCAGGTGGACCCGGGGCCTTTCTGTGTGGAGTCTGCATGTTGTCCCTGTGTCTGTGTGGGTTTTCTCCTCCCACAGTCCAAACACATGCAGGTCAGGATTAGGGTCTGAACCCAGGTGGACCCAGGGCCTTTCTGTGTGGAGTCTGCATGTTGTCCCTGTGTCTGTGTGGGTTTTCTCCTCCCACAGTCCAAACACATGCAGGTCAGGATTAGGGTCTGAACCCAGGTGGACCCGGGGCCTTTCTGTGTGGAGTCTGCATGTTGTCCCTGTGTCTGTGTGGGTTTTCTCCTCCCACAGTCCAAACACATGCAGGTCAGGATTAGGGTCTGAACCCAGGTGGACCCGGGGCCTTTCTGTGTGGAGTCTGCATGTTGTCCCTGTGTCTGTGTGGGTTTTCTCCTCCCACAGTCCAAACTCATGCAGGTCAGGATTAGGGTCTGAACCCAGGTGGACCCGGGGCCTTTCTGTGTGGAGTCTGCATGTGGTCCCTGTGTCTGTGTGGGTTTTCTCCTCCCACAGTCCAAACTCATGCAGGTTCAGTTGGTTGGTGACTCTAAATTGTGAGTGTGTGTCTGTCTCTGTGTATCAGCCCTGTGATTGGCTGTTGATATGTCCTGGTTGGACCTGCCTGTCACCCACTGCATGCTGGGATTGGCTGCAGCCCAACCATGACCCTGAATTGGACAGTGCGGTATAGGAATGGATGGTGGTTTTAGTTCAGACATACCTGAACGTGTATCACTGTCCAAATGTTCCCACTTTCCAAATAATTCCCCTTAATCTCTTAACATTTGTCCATCTCAAACTGTGCGCACTGCATGAAACTACACACACACACACACACACACACACACACACACACACACAACCTGCCTCTGAAATAATCAGTATGTTACACAGCAGAGATGCTAACATGGATAGATTGCACGAATAAACAATTTGATTTTGATGCGTGAGGAGCTCCAGGGTGTGTGTGTGTGTGTGTGTGTGTGTGTGTGTGTGTGTGTGTGTGTGTGTGTGTGTGTGTGTGTGTGTGTGTGTGTGTGTGTGTGTTGATTTGGTTCTGGATGGTTGACCTGTCAAGGGGATGTACCAAGTGTACTGCTCTGTGTGTGTGTGTGTGTGTGTGTGTGTGTGTGTGTGTGTGTGTGTGTGTGTGTGTGTGTGTGCACTCATTGATATGTGTGTGTCAGTGTCAATACATACCAACAGAGACCCCCCCCCCCCCCCCCCCAGCCCCCGTCCCATCACAGAAACACAATCTGCCCATTTGCATGCTCATTGACTGTAAAATTGCCAACTCCCATTGAATCAACTCTTAGCCGTACTCATCTAATGATTTCACGTTACAATCTGATTGTTGGCTTTTTCTTTTCATCTTCGGTGGAGTTTAGTTTGGGGCTCCGGGGAGGACTGTGTATTTTTTTATTACAGAAACTGAATTAAACTCTGAGATGTGGAGAGAGAAGAACTTGAATAGATGACAGATGGAGGTTTTGTGTGGATGTGTATGTCTTTGTACATGATGTTTGTGTGTTTGTGTTTTATGCAGAGACTTATGGGATTCAGCAAGTATCTGTAGGAGGAAAGAACACGGTGCGAATCGCCCCCCAGACATCTTTCCCCCTTCGCTTCTGTTGTCCTTGTTATGCTGGAAACTATTTGAATTTTTTATCTGATGTTTAGCAGAAAGCTTCATTTCACCACAAAGGCTGGAACAAAGAAACCGGCTCACAGCTGCACATTTGAATGGGGGCGTAATTCTCCAAAGTGTCTCTGGGGGGCACTGTAGGACATTTCTTTCTGCAGTGCACATGTAATGAACATTATAGAAGCTATAGGATGCAGAGCGAGAAGAAAAGAAGAACAGAGGCATTGAAAAGCTTTTCCTTTCTCTGTATTCACAGCACATTGAATCTCTTCGTTGAAAAACAGCCTCTCGAGACTTGACACAAACTTTATTATCATCTCTGAGTTTGCAGTGATTGTCAGACAAAGGACCATCTTGTCCCTGTGCTGCACATGTCTGGAAATAGCACAGGAAGTGCAAAATAAATAAGTATCGTGCTCCATCCTCCACTTTCTTCACCTTTTTCTAACTTCTGTTTGTGCTCGTTGGCTGTGTAGGAAAAGTGTGTGCATCCCCTCTAAAAACTATTCTGCTTGTCTAGGAGAAATATTTATGTGACGTTTGAGGTGAAAGACATAAATGTGTGCAGGTAGATAGCAGGACGAGAATGTCTAATTCAGTCAGACATGTTCTATATATGAGTTTAAAGAGAAACCAGCAGCTTCTAAACCCTGATGGAAAATATGAACGTAAAGTTTTAAGGACATCTTCAGTGTTTGTCTGTGTTGTGTGTTGCTTTGTGCTACTGCTGCTGAGCCACTGTGTCAGAGTATTAGTGGATGGAAATGCTTTGTGAGGACCAGGTTCAGCTTTATAACATGTGAGTGAAGATATTTTAGGAAGACATGGGGCTGTTTCAGGGAGCAGTGTTTCCAGCTGGACTCCCTGCAGTGTTATGAGGCTCTGTTGCATGGACAACATGAAGGAAGCACAAGCTCTGTCCTGCCTTTCTGTGCAGCAGCATGCAGCACAGAATGTGCAGCATGTGACGTCAAAACAAGAACCAAAGTGTGTGTTTTCTCACTGTGTTGTCAGTGTGTGGCTTTGGGTTTTTAGACCAGAGACCAGAGGCCGGTTGGGATCTGTTTGTCGTTAAGCCTCAGCAGACGTTATTTATGTGATTTAGAAATAAACTATACAAGTATAGTCTGACTTGATAATAATGCACCAAAATTAAAAACTCAAACCTGAACATCTCAGGAAAATGTGTTGTGCGCTCATTGAGGTATTGTGTTTTTGTAGGTTGGACACAACTAAACACTGGGACAAAAATCAGACACCGAACAAAGACAGAATTCTTGCTTTTACCCTGAAGTACTTTTACCCTAGTACGAGAACTGAAGCCACTCACAGACAGGCTGCAGAACTAGAAAACATTTTCCACTTACAAAGACAAAGAAAAGCCAGATAGGAAAGTCTAAACTGATGAAGTACCAATGGAGCAGGATTTATAGCCAGATATTTTCAGATTTACAATCACTGTTGGCTGCTGCAAACCCAGTGTGGTGTTCATGCATGTGCCAAATGCCTGCCAGAGCTTGTAAAACCCTCCTGCCTACAGTGAAACTATTAATAAAACAACACACTCCTTGGGCGAGTTTTTAATTGGATATAAAGCAACTCCCCAAATTTACATGCAAATGACTATTTTGTTGGTGGTCCTGGAGGGCGGGGGGTGTTCAGTGGGACGAGAAATGTCACCTGTTCGGATGCAGTGGGGACTTTTCCCCAATGCAATTCAAGTCGAACGTTGCGCTGATCCCTCCACTTCCCTGCCTGAGCGCCTGGAGCGAGAGTTGGGAACACTGCGTTTTCACTGACAGCAGCTAACAAGGGGGCTGTTGGTATCGGCTGCTGCACCGTGCGTTCGCTGCCTGTGTATCGGGGAGCACCTGGGGTCATGGATGAATATTTAAAACCACTTTCATATCAAATTAGATGTGACCTTGGAGCATACAGGTTTGTGCCCGAAGAAGCCTAAAAAGAGTCTAATTAGCTTTAAAAGACCCCCCTTTCTGTCATACAAATGCCTGGAAGGGTTCCCCACTGCTTGTGGAAGATTTATGGAAAGATCTCTGCCACCCCAAGGCCTCTGTGTCCCCCTCTGTCTTAGAGAGAGGAGGACAATGGTGGAAAACAAGCATTTAAAGCATTGGCTCAAATACTGTACTTACAGATGTCTTCACTATATATATTGTGATATCTTAATTATTAAATAATGAAGATTAAAACCCACAGACCTTTAGTTCTCAGTGCTGTTGTTTTTAGTCAAATCCAGCCTTTTTGTGTTGATAGTTCACATTCGTGTGTGTAAATGATGTGTGTCAGTGGAAGATGCCAAACTCTGGTCTGGTTCAGGAGGATTCAGGCATCCAGAGCCGTAACTGATGGCATCAGTCGGCCGAGCAGAAAGGTGATTTTCAGCCACGTTGCAGCCTGAGTCCTAACTCAGCTGCACGTTCGTATGTTTGTGTCTGATTTGTGGTGAAATAAGTTGGTGTGTAGAGTCAAACAGGTTTTAATTTAGACGCGTCCATTAATACCTCTACCACACACAGTTCACACCGTACAAACAAAAGAAAGAAGCTGCAGTCGCTGAGTTCAGCCAATAAGAAAGGGAATGTAAGAAAACAGCAGTGCAGCTACACTACCTGTAGTTTCCTTCAGCTTCTGGCCGTCGTTGGCTGAGGTTAAGCCCAGTTTGAAGGGTCTGCACGAATGACGGGCAGCAAAGAAAGTTGGGGGTCGCACTGCAGAGGTTAAGAGGCAACAGCTTAATTTGTAGGTGTGATGGTTCTGCAGGACGAGCAGAGGCTGAACCCTAATGTGTGGGGCCACTGGGGCGTGTGTGTGTGTGTGTGTGTGTGTGTGTGTGTGTGTGTGTGTGTGTGATTAAGAGTGTGAGTGTAAGGATGAGGGCAGAGCAGTGGCTGTCGAAACTCTATTTCCTTCCATTTGTCTTCTTAACGGCCCTGCCTCAGGCCATGGCTGCACAATGGATTGTACATTCAGACAGAACCCATTCTCTGCCCTCTGTGTGTGTGTGTGTGTGTGTGTGTGTGTGTGTGTGTATGTAATTGTAAGTATATGATCATTTGGGTTGGCTGCCCCCATATATATATATATATATATATATACATACTTCCTATATGTGTGTGAGATGCCCTCTGGCGAGATTTTATTTCAACACTACATCTTCTTTTCCTCTCCAGCAAACAGGCAGTTTTAACCACTTTGCAGCCTGGACGAACAGATTTGATTGGGTGAGAGTGTGTGTGTGTGTGTACAGGCCACTGTGTCATAACACCCCTGTCTTTGCTTTTAGCACCAATCCCTTTGTCCTCTTGGTCACATGATGTGATCGGCCTACAGGAGCAGTAAATGTCTCTACACCTCTTCTGCCGTCAGCAGTTTGGTGTTTAGTTGCATGTTAACTAGTAACACAAGCAGCAGGAAGTCCACAGAGACACAACCATGCACTGATTGTTTCCTCAGGCTGGATTCACAACCATCCTGTTTCTCAGCACCGGCTCTGCAGGAGAACAGCATTTTTACCACGACTTCCAGCTTCTGTCTGAGAGACATGTCCAGTGTTACTGACCTGCTGCTGTCACATGACTAGTGTTTGGCTTGGTTTACTGACAGCTGCCTTAAAATAGATGTCAGGGATTGAAGGATATAATCAAACAATCCTTGTCTCCTCCTTTCAGTGTGACTTTACCTCATGGTCCGACTCAGCCACCAGCGTATCGGCTATCTGCTGCTCCTCGGTGCAGGTGAATATACTCTAGTGTAAATCAAACAGGGCTCATTAGAGTCGATTCCCCGATCATTTAGATTCTCACCCTGAGGTACAAAAACAGACGTTCACTGGTAATGACAGCCGGGCTGTGATGTGAGCATCATAGAAAGGGAAAGGAAGCAGAGGAAGCGGAGAGAAATCCAGGAAGCGGCGCAGAAGAAAAATGAAATCCTGCTCCAAAGGGAAAGGAAGGAAATTAGTGTGTTGAGGTGTGAATGTATGAGCCCTGACCTTGGCCGGAGGGGTGGGAGGATCCATGACCTCGTTTTAATTCAGGAAGTAATGGGCTTCTGTGTGTCTGTGGGTCTGTCTCCTTTCCTTTAATTGCCTCCACGTTTCCTCACTCGCATCCTCGCCTTCCCGCTGAGGACGTGAGGAAAGGAGACGAGGGCTTGGAGACTGATAACAGCAGCTCAGCTCGACCAGCTGTGAACTGTGTTTGACAAACATCTGCACGTTCATTGTTCTGGATGTGTGGATGTATTCTCAGATCAAACAAGGGTCTCTGCTCATCTGTGCACAAATCAGCATTTCTAGTAACGGCAGTGCATTATTCCATTTATTTCGTTATGTATGTTCAGTTTGTGACCCAGGTTGTGTTTCTATATGTGACTTGAATGTCTCTTTGATAAGGTCATACCTGTGATGTCACTGAGGTGATGTTCAGCATTGGAAAAGCTCAATAAAAGCTGCTGCTTTGTAACGTCCGAATGTTGATATAGCTCTGACTGCAAACAAATGTTAAACTGTTCCAACAGACACCTGATGCAGATCTTTGGTAAAAGGATGTCGGTCTGTGGTCCTCACAGATACAGTAACACACGGTGAGCGTGTGTGTGCTGTGTGACGGATGGACTTAGGCTGCAGGAAGGTCCGGTTTGTGGCGGAGGAGTGTTGGAGGGGGGAGGTCTGCGTTTGACTCGACAGCTAATCTCTCACTCCTCGACCCAGGAGACTCGGGACACGTCGCCCCATTACTGAAGTTCCCCCCGGTTCCTCCTCCTCGTTCGGTCTTTCAGATGGACAAAGCCTGTTTGGGAAATAAAATGAAATGTTACCTCGCTCCATTAGGCTGTGTGGGATTTTCCCAGCGACACACTCTTCTACCTAAACGCGCCCAGACACAAAAACGTCTACACATTCAATTCGTTGTCTCGTTTGTTGGATTGATAGGGACGGTTTGACAAATACAGCTTCCTTTCATTGTATTTTAGTTGAACTTGTGTAAAAGTCACATTTAACAGTAGAGCCAACAGGCTGTCACAACTGAGTTGTTTTGTGCCACATCCTGTTCTCCTTTTACTTTTGGTTGTTAAAATCAGCTGCTACCCACAAAGTGTCCTGATCACATAATGTCAAAGGGTTTTGTTGTTTTACCTCCACTGGCTCCTCTTCCTCCCTGGCTCCTCTTCCTCACTGGCTCCTCTTCCTCCCTGGCTCCTCTTCCTCACTGGCTCCTCTTCCTCCCTGGCTCCTCTTCCTCACTGGCTCCTCTTCCTCCCTGGCTCCTCTTCCTCACTGGCTCCTCTTCCTCACTGGCTCCTCTTCCTCCCTGGCTCCTCTTCCTCACTGGCTCCTCTTCCTCCCTGGCTCCTCTTCCTCACTGGCTCCTCTTCCTCCCTGGCTCCTCTTCCTCACTGGCTCCTCTTCCTCACTGGCTCCTCTTCCTCACTGGCTCCTCTTCCTCCCTGGCTCCTCTTCCTCACTGGCTCCTCTTCCTCCCTGGCTCCTCTTCCTCACTGGCTCCTCTTCCTCCCTGGCTCCTCTTCCTCCCTGGCTCCTCTTCCTCACTCCTACTTCTAAATTAAGGTCCAATTAACCTTTCTCTCCTACGAAGACAAATAACTCCAGGCCACGTGTTCCTGACAGATGAGCGGCGCCAATCAGACACAAATGACCTGAGGCCGTTCTTTAAACCCGTCACACACCCTGGTTTTAGGCACGATGCTGCCTCGGACAGACGGGACAGGAACACACTGTTTATCGCTCAGCACATAACACACACACACACTTCTGTACGGTGTCTTCAAGCTCATGTTTAGTTTGGCTCAATGGGATCAAACCTGGCAACCCCATTAAGCTGCACTCAGTCAGAGCACCCACCTGTTGTTCCCCTTAAAATGATTTTTTATATATGTTGGTTCAGAAAGACAAAGGATGGGTTGATCAATTATTGATGCACTTATCTGGTGGCTTTCAATTACTGCAGTGTACTCACAGCAATAAGCTGTAGATTAGATTAGATAGCTCTTTATTGATTTACAGGCTGCACTGTGTTCATGGCGCATCATTTGCTGCCACTTTCATCCAATTTTGGACCCTTTGGAAATACCATGATGCACCTGGTCTGTTGTTTTCACTTCTCGTCTCATAATCGTCTAATTTTAGTTTCAGCACAGTCACATCTCAGTGTAATACGGTAACTACTGTTCCTGCAGGGCAGTTAGTCTTAATTATTCCAGAGGATTGTTAAAGGGTTGATTGGTGTGATCATGACTCCGTCTCACACACACACACACACACACACACACACACACACATTCACAGAAGAGAGAGAAATCTACTCTCTGCCCCAGGAGATGATATCGATAACTGTTTCTTTAATAGTGTCAGACTCAGTGTCCACTCGGTTCTCTCACCTCAGGGCTCCATGTTTTTAGTACAGGCTGTGTGTGTGTGTGTGTGTGTGTGTGTGTGTGTGTGTTACTGGTATTACACTGTGGAGCCTTTCTTGCTTTATGGTTAGATTTATGTTAAAATTAGTTTTAGGTTCAAATTAAGCAGGTATTGGTCATGGTTAAGGTTAGGATAAGTCTCCAGGTAATGAATGTACGTGTGTGTGTGTGTGTGTGTGTGTGTGTGTGTGTGTGTGTGTGTGTGTGTGTGTGTGTGTGTGTGTGTGTGTGTGTGTGTGTGTGTGTGTGTGTGTGTGTGTGTGTGTGTGTGTGTGTGTTAGTGGAATCATTGGTTCCTATGTTTGTACATGATGCCGTGTTGATTTAATATCGATCTGGCTCCTTTGCTGCCTGTGTTGGGGAGGTGGTTGAGATTTTGGCATTAGGGTCTCAGCAGCTTTTAACAGATGGTCTGTTCACGTGTCGGCAGCTTGACTGAACCTGAAATGCAGAGGATTCGTTTCATGTTTCGTGGCTGCAGGTTGTTCGTCCTTGAAGAAACACAGCTCCCTGTTTGTTTCGGCAAAGGACACAAGATAAGAGATGAAGGGCAAAGTCAAATATTTCACACATCAGTAAAATAAAACAAGGAACAAATTGTAAAAGTACAAATATGATGCAGGAATCAACCTGAGCTACAGGAGCCTCAGAGGGTCAGAGCAGGGAGAGCTGATGTCAGTCTGGACTCCAACATTCAGCATTAATGTAAATGTCACTGTTGAGCAGAGCAGACGTGTGAACATGCATTATGACACCAGCTGCAATATAGAAAAGTAATGTGCAATTTACATATGTACAATTATCAATTGACTTGTGAAAGGCGTTTCATTAGGAAAGATATTCGCTGCTGCAGCGTATTTCTGACACGTCGATTTATATCATGAGGAACTGAACAATTTAAAAGATTTGTAGTCGCCCACGGAAAAGGTCAGTCATAAATTACTCCCATTACTTTCAGGCGTTTGCTCCATTTTGTGGGTATTTGAGGGGACAGATGAATAAAATCGATGGGTTTGACCCAACATGTCTGACGCAGAGCTGCGACACAACGTAAACAATATTGGTCCTGTGAAAACAACCAAATTAATGTGACTGAAGACGTATTATGTTTATGTTCCACAGCCTCTATGACCACATATGTCAGATCCATTAAACATGGGACCTCACTGATGAAATGCTAATATTGTGGCCTTTAGTCAAATGAATGTAAATGTTCTATTTAAAGCTGCACAGTTTTCTATGTCTGAGAAGCAGCAGCTTTTAGTGGAAAGTGGTTTTTGAGATATTCTGCTAACCTGCAAACAAACCATTTCAAAAACAGGATCTTTGCTTCTTGGCAGCAGTGAGATTGTTTGGTGTTCCCCCAACACTTCTCTGTGGAAAACAGATGCTATCAAGTGGAAAGTCTTTGGTTTAATTTGCTGAACATAGCTGAAATACTTTCTCTCTAAAGTGATTTGTTTTAGATAGCAGAGCTGGGCCAGAGTCACAGAATGTTTTGGATTTTTAAGACTCATTAACTTTAAAACGTACCCACTAATACCATCCACAAGCTGCTTTTACAGGCGCCACATATGCTGAACCTACTCTGCCCTCACTGCCGCTTATTTCCCTCC
Organism: Mastacembelus armatus; assembly: GCF_900324485.2. Taxonomy (NCBI): domain Eukaryota; kingdom Metazoa; phylum Chordata; class Actinopteri; order Synbranchiformes; family Mastacembelidae; genus Mastacembelus; species Mastacembelus armatus. The sequence continues at coordinate 1,626,383 of NC_046636.1, read as the reverse complement.
AGAACAAGCTGCTCTTTGAGCTGTTTCATAAGACACGCTGAACAGTTATTATGTGGGCAGACCAGGATCTGGTGAAGGAGCCACATGTCATGTGTGATCTCCACAGCTGGACTGGGAGCTGCAGGCCGGGGTTGCCCTGCTCCCAGGCTCCTGCAGCTCTGACTCACACTCGTTAAAGCCGCTCAACTCCTGAACTCTGGCTGCAGTCACGCTAACATTGGGCTGCGCCCATGGCAGGGCGTTCCCTGGGTGGGTGCACGGGGCTCTGGATAGTGTCTGTGCACTGGGGTGCTGAGCTAATACTGGGAGAGGTGCACAGAGAGCAGGGTAAAAGGGAAAAAGTGAGAAATCTGCATGATTGCTCTGTTTCTCACAAAGGCAAACTCTAAATTAATCGACCTCAAAGGTCAGATTTTGGAAAGTGTTCCCACGGACCCAAAAGTGCTAAGTGATGATGGTGACTGGTCAGTTCAGGGCTTTGCTGGACGATGGACTCCACAGGTGACGGCTGTTTTTCAGGAGAGAGAAAACCTTACTGAGTCTCCTACAGTGAATTTTCTTTTAAAAAATATCCTGTTGTACAAACCTGATAAAACATTCAGCAGTTTGAATTAGTTCAATTTTGCCTTCAGTCAAATTAATGTGGATACAATTGCTCAGGTTTATGAATATCACAGTAGTTGTCAGATTATTAGGAACCCCAGTGTCGGACCTGGTCGGTTTATTAGGAACCCCTGTGTCGGACCCGATCGGTTTATTAGGAACCCCTGTGTCGGACCCGATCGGTTTATTAGGAACCCCTGTGTCAGTCCCAATTAGTTTATTAGGAACCCTTGTATTGGACCCGATTGGTTTATTAGGAACTCCTGAGTCGGACCTGGTCAGTTTATTAGGAACCCCTGTGTCGGACCCGATCGGTTTATTAGGAACCCCTGTGTCGGACCCGATCGGTTTATTAGGAACCCTTGTATTGGACCCGACTGGTTTATTAGGAACCCCTGTGTCAGACTCTGTCAGTCTAATCCAACAGTCTGCAGTAAACCCTCTTTAATGAAGGTGAGGATGTTCATTCATCTGGAGGCTGCTGGACTGGAATTGTGTTATAGCTGTTTCTGTAGCGTCGCTGATATAAAAGTGGATATTTCCCGTCTAGTACTTGCCAACATGTGTGGAAGCAGCAGGTGCAAGGTGTTTTCACCTGCCTGGGGCCTGAATTGGTTCTACATGAAAAATCCAAGACACAGCAAATTACTAGTTGCTTGAAAATGTCACACGTTATGATCATAAAAGAGATCCAGAAAACATAATGGGGTGTGATGCTTGGCTCCACAGAACGAAGCATTATATTAGCCTACCCCAGGAAGCCCCAGTTTGTTTATTTCCTTTTAAATCTCGCAGCCCATCAGAGCTCAGTTGGCAGCAGCCCAGCTCACTGCCCTGCGGCTACAAACCCGCTCTGTGAATGTTGACGTTAGCCTTATGTGAGCTGCTCTCTGGCTTCTGTTCTCTCCCTTTTTTTACAACCAGAACACACACATCAGCCACATCCCGGCGCACATCACGCCTCATTTACAGTTCGCAGCTCGACCTTGGTCGTGGAGTGTTTTTCCCAAAAGGTGCCACGCATCCAGGGCTCCCCTTCCCATCCAGCCACACCTCACATGTTTAGTGCAGTGGGGGATTAATAATCTATTAGATGTTTTTGCTCAGGCCACGCTAACACTAATGGTTCCACTCAAATGTGGTCTGACTTGATTAGGCTCGCTGCTGCAGCATGTGAGCGATGGATGTGACCCTTGAGACGAGTTCCCGACCACGAGTCGACGCAGATTGCATTACCCCAGACAGGCACGTATGGTCGATCTGTCTCTTTCTCTCTCTATCTGTTGTATTTGACTCATAACAGCATCCAGGACAAGCAATTAGCTTTCACTAACACAGGACTGTTCGGTTCAGCCCCACCATGTGTTTGCACAGACGACAACCGATCAATGAAGTGCTATCATGACATCATCACCCAGGGACACGCGAGTCGTGTGGACACAAAGACCGTGACTTCATCCCACAGCAGCTGAGACGAAAAGTGCATTTTACAGACTTTTAAAAACGTCTGAACGACCACTGGGGAAGGTTTTAGGAGACCAGAGGGGCCTTTAAGGTGGAGGACTGAGGTGGTCCAGGTCAGTCATGTTAAAGTTTAAAGTATTCAGAAGGAGTAGTGAGGACACAGTCACAGTCACTTCCATGAACATAAAGTCACTGTTTCCTCCTGTTTTAGTAACGTTAGGTAAAAGGTTTTTTCCTTCATAGCTCAGTATGAGAAAGCAAACCTCTGACCGCTCCGCCTGCCAACCCTGTAGCACCACAGGAAAATTCCCAGTGTTTGCTGCCAACAGCTTTTACCTCCACCAGATTTTTAAAGCTGAGGCTCTGGAACAGAAGGTGGTTGTGGGAAAATAAAAACCTGATCTTCTCTGAACCTTCTGGATGTTTTTATGATGCCACTTTTTTTTTTTTCTAAAGACCAGGCAATGAACACTGGGCTCAGTCAAATACCACCACAGGAGGTGGGTCCTGGCCACGGCGTGTTCGGTGCACAGACTAAAGGGCTGCCAGCTGCTCACACACCATCATCACTGCTCCACCCACAGCTACACACGGTTTTTAGCATTCAAGACACTGACAAGTAAGAAAAGAAACGTCCTGATCAACTGGTTTAGCAGTCAACGGGTTAGCTGGATTTTAAATCCTCAAAGACTCGTTCATTTGGAGACTGAAGAGAACGTGCAACACAGGGATTATTGAGGTCTGTTTTCACGATTCACAAAACTGTTTTTGGACTCAGGAAGGACCTGCTGCCTTGTTCTGGTCAAATGATTAGACACTGTAGCTGTGAATTGTTCTTCCAGCCTGAGGAAGACTGTTGATATTTAGGAAATAACTTCAATGCGTTTCTTACAATCACGTCTGTGTGTCACCAATGGATCCGGAGCCAGAGGCCGTTAGCTTAGCACAAAGCCTTAAACTGGCTCTGTAGGAAATTTCAAATCAAGGTCTAGCAGCACCTCTGACATCGATCTCATTTGTTTAATCCGCACACAAACACAGGCGCTAATGCCAATTACCTCCTGGTTCTAGTTTCATCCTCAACAAACAGACATGAGAGGTGAGGAAACCTCTGACAGTCAGCAATATGTCAACATGTCTCTAAATTAAAATATATGTTGTTTATCTTTGGTTTATCTCTGTCACTCAAACATAATCACCAGTCCAAAAGAGACAAAGAACAAGCTGAGGTGTGTGTGTGTACATACATTCACACACTGTAAGCAGTCACACTGTGTGGTTCACTCAGCTGTGACTTCAATCCGTCCATTGTTTTCACTCTGCAGCAGCAGCAGCCTGGTCTTTGTCAAGCCTCGTCTCTCTCCTCGTTGTCCTGAGCGGCCCTGCTCTCCCTGTGACACCATGACACCCTTTAAATTACATCACATAAATCAAATCGCCTTCAGCCTTTGCTGCTCATGAGCTGCAGTCTTTACCTTTATGTGTGATGGATTGATCTTATCCTCTTTGTTCAGATGCAACACAGAGATCTCTGCATTAAAAATGCATTGAGTCGCACAAAGTTTTTCCTATCATCATCTCTTACATCATGTCATTATTCACTGAGACAGCTGTGCATGCTGGGAGTTATTTATTATTGATTATTGCATATGTAAAAATGGTCAAATCCAATAAAGGGAAAATAGCAAAGAAAAAAGCAAAGTGTCAGCACCTCAACATAAAGTGGAAAAATAAAATCATTTTAAAACCATCAGCACCTGTAAATGCACTCTGACCTCCAGTGTGCTGGTCTTTATCAGGTAACATACATACATAGATACAACATTGCACCAGTTCATTTAAAAGACCTGGCTTCATTACGCAGCCTCGGCTGTTTGGTTGGCCGAGCACAGCTCACCTCACATAAACCTCTGCTGCTGCTCTTTTATATAACCAGAGAGGAGCAAAGAGTTTCCAAATTTAATCCTCAGCTTTTCCAGTTTAGTAGCCATCTGTCATGTAGAGGAACACGCTGCACCCCTCTCCCTGGGTATATTTTCAGCTTTTCTGCAATTACACTTTGTGAGAAATACACTTTTAATCCTTTCACTGATTCTCTCAGTTGAACCCTCAGTTGAAAGTAGCTGTTTAACTCCTGCAGGATTTCACATCTGTTTAATCATTTCTCAGAAATACATCACACAACCACGAGCAAAAGACACTTCAGTGTATAAGGATAAACAGATTTATTTATCTATATGAAAATACAGATACTGAATATACTTTTTTTCATTTTACACTCTTGATTTTTTTAATTTACAGTAACTGTAAAGACGTATAAGTCTGCTAGATGCATCCTTTCCTCGCTCCTGTTTAATATTTAAAAACACTAACTGTTGTTTTCCATCTGACGCTGCATAAAACCAGGGCCAGAATCTTTAATAGCCAGGCAATGTTATTATCAGACATCATCATATAAAACATATTGAATTTACTATAATGTAGAATAGATGAATGTGTCTGAGACAAAGGTTAAATGCTTTATTTTACCCACTGACCTGGATTTCATGTTTGAAACAGCTACATCTTATTGAAGTTCTGGACTTGGTGAGAAACAGGGTGACATCAGGTGGGATCACAGCATCTACCTGCCCATAAAAACAGACTTGTTGTCTAGTGACAGACAGAAAAGTCTCTGCTCATTTAAATCTTTAATCTCATCATAGATTTTCTCGCCTTCCAGTGTCACCTCACTGCTCCTGCTCTGTCCCACTGCTCTTTCTTCTGGTCACTGGATTTATTTTTGACTTATCGACACTGATCCTTCATGTTTAGTTGATTATCGTTCCTTCACCTAATTCGTTATTCTCTTGTTGCGCCTGCTGTATACACTCCACATACACAGCAGCCTGCCTAACCTGTCACCCATGTATCATAACTGCACCAATCAAACGACTTTAGCAGACTGCAGGTTCATGGAGTCTTAATCTAGTCCTCCTGATTCTGTATCAGTCCAAAATACGGCACCCACTGCAGCAGTAGTTCACCTCTGAAGCTCATAAAAGCTGCATAAAGCCAGGCTGCCCCAGCTGTGGGCCAGCACAGGAAACAATAAAACGACTCTTACATTGCTCTGACCTTTACAGAGAACATTATTTGCTCCCCATCAAATGGCCTCCTGGTTAACTTTGTCCCTGAATGCACCTGAGGCATGAGATCTGTGTGTTTGTGTGTGTGGTAAGCAGATGCCACCTCTGTCTCACCCCCTCTATCATTGAGGTTTAATAGGCCATAACAATAAAGGAGGCATACTGAGCCAGCCCTGGGGAAATCAGCCCTACTGTACAACAACTTCTGACACACACACACACACGAGAAAGAAAATAGTTGCGACCTAATTTGAAGTCTGCACTGTTCGCTCCTGCGCTTCGCTTCCTTGTGTTCAGCCTAACACTCTTCACTGCTGCTGTGTGATCAGAGTGAGTTATGGCTTTGAGGACGCCTCACCCAACCCTGCAAACAAAGACAGTGAGGCAGGAGTAAAGTTTCTGTGTACACACGATCAGAGTGATGTGTGCATAAGCAGAGGTGCAGGAGGCCCATACTGTACGTTGCACGTGTCAGGAATGACTAGTGGTTCTCCTCGGGTCCGGCCCTGTGTGCATCCTTTCATGTCACCCTTAAAACTTCCTCTCCATTTGCCCACACTTGTGTTTTACCCGCCAGCTGCTCTGTGCTGTGTTCTGTAGCTGTTGTTATAGTCGAGAGTCTGTCAGAAGGACTGTAGTAGGACAGCAGACATTCATGGTTTAGTGCAATGGCAGAAAAGAGCATGTTGAAAGTGTAGATGTGTGTAAAGGGGTAGTAGAAAACACGAGAAACTGAGTGATGCTTGTGGATGTGTTTGTGTGTGAGGTGTGACGGCTGTCTAATGAGCCTCCAGCCTTCCCAAGCTCGTTTCCTGACCCATGAACTCTGATGTCTTACCGTGTGTGTGTGTGTGTGTGCTGTAATGACAGGTGATTCATCAGACTGGCCTGTGCTGCAGGACTGCACATCCGTCTGTGACATGTTGGTGTGGAGTTCACACTCTCCCCTTAAAGGAGCTTATGAGGCAGTTTCGTACCCAGTGTGTGTCTTGCTGCCTTTTGTCCTGGTGTGTGTGTGTGTTTGTGTAGTTTTCTTAGTGTTTAAATTTTCACCTCAGCTGACCTGCTGTGCTGTAGACGGACTCATGTTGTAACCATCTATTCAGATGTTTCTGCTTCTGTAGATATCAGGACAAACAACCTGTGTAGCTGTTAAGTTTGGAAAAGTTGCGGTGCAGCGTCACGTGCAGGCTGCAGCACAGACCCTCAGATTACTCCACATTCAAGGCCTCAACCTGCACTGAACCTGTCACCGTGAGTCCCCGTGGAGTTTGCCATTGAGCGGCGATGGCCGAGGGGAGCGAGCCAGAGCTGACGCGTCTGCAGTGCTGGAGCTGATGGAGCACTGACCCTCCACATCTTTTACAGAATCCTTGTCGAATGGAAGAGTCCACAGGCTGCAAATTGAAACCTGGCTTTGTTCGGCTGCTGATAGGATCCGCCGTGATTCATGGGCCTATTATCGAGCTGCTCGAGACGTGTGTGAGCTCTGTCCGCGCCGAATCCCACACAGGGTGTAATGGTCCAAGGAGTGCAAATGGAGACATCCAGTGTATTACTGTTGTGCTGATGATGGGATTCACATGCACATTATGGCAGCTCTTGTGAGACACTGAAAGCTTTAATGACAGTGTGTGAAGGTGTGAGAAAGATGTTTTATGGGACAGGAGATAGAAGATAGAGGTGAGTGTGTGTTGGGAAGATATGTGTTTTGTTCACCCTTGGGTTGCCCCTTAGTGGTAACTATGATTGGATGTCATTTCACAGTGTGGTCAGTGTGGGGAGAAATCTGATTGTATTACACGTAATCCAATCACATCTCGGTTTTTACAGCCTGCCCACTGCTGTTTCATATATATATATTGTGTGTGTGTGTGTGTGTGTGTGTGTGTGTGTGGCTCTGTAGTTTCATTGGGCTCGCTGTGGTCACACCTCTTCAAGGCTTGTAAAGATTTTCCATTACACAGGTGAGATGACAGCTTCGGTTCCTCAGGGTGAAAGAAGCAGCAGCAAAAAAGAAAAAGTTCATTTGTGAGATTTGTTAAGTTATTACTGAAAGTAGATGCCAAAAAAAAAAAAAAACAACCCAAACTATGTCAGCAGTGTATTCATCAGATGTCAGAAGAGCTTTTTTATTTTTTGATTTAAAGGATCAGGGATTATGTCTCAGCTGGCTCACCCAGTCTTCTCCTTCCTGTTTGCAAAAAGACGGATTTAGTGGAGAAACTAAAGTAACAGTGTGTTTGGTTCATTATTGTTTCTGCTTGGAAATCTAACTTCTTCTTTTATGAGAGAGAATTTATGTTTTGTCTCGTCCCAGAAATGGTCAATCTCTTCTCTGGATTGTTTAGTTAATTTTCCGCATCTAAGAAAGTGTGTGTTTGTTGTGTACGAAGGAAAAGACTCAGAGAGGAAGGAGTCGTGCCCTGTGTCAATCGTGACAGCTGATTACATCCCCATTCTCTCATCGCTGCTGCCCTCAGGCAACAACCATCACACACACACACACACACACAGGGACGTCATCAAAACAGACACACAGATTGACAGCAGCAGGCTAAAGTCAGGTATTAAGTAAAAACCTTTACAACTACACTGCTATTAGTTTGCACTGGCCCTGCCAATGTTCACCCATTCAGTCCATTTATACATGTGGGACAGCTCTGAGCTTTTTCTACTGAAATCTGATAAGTGTTGAGAAAAACAGCCCCAAACTCACTGCTTTTGTTGATTAGTTCGATTTTCTATCTCAATTTGGTCATAAATGTCATTTTGCACCGTAGACCTGCCGACACAGCAGCATAACAGAAACAGTAACATGCCAGCGACACAGATAATAAAACACAGGCCCATTGCTGCTGGACCTGGCAACCCTAAGGTGCATGTGTCTGTGTGTTTAACCAGCTTTACTTCCCGCTGCCTCCTGACATCCACAGCATTAGTGTGGTGACACTGTTGCCTGGAAACGTCCAATCAAACAACTCCAGGAAGCAGAAGGCAATAATGTCGGTGATGGATGCTGGGCCTGCATCTCCAGACACGTTTATCAGTGCGAAGGACACAGAATTATGTACAGAGAGCACAATGCATATCTGCCATGAACTGTTTGTTCACGTTCATTCTCTCCTGAAACATGATAGCAATTCTCAAAGTGTGCTTATCTCCAGTCAGAGGACACACACTTCAGTCTTTGTTCCATCTACAGATTGATTCAAAGTAATTCTGTGTGTGCGTGTGTGTGTGTGTGTGTGTGTGTGTGTGTGCGTGCGTGTGTGTGCGTGTGTGTGTGTGTGTGTGTGTGTGTGTGTGTGTGTGTGTGTGTGTGTGTGTGTGTGTGTGTGTGTGTGCGTGTGTGTGCCTGTGTGCGTGTGCCCACATGTGGTCTGTTCAACTAATCGTATTGATTCTGTGCATGGAGTCCTGAAGCGAAGCTAAAGACATTAAAGTGAGTGGAGGCAGGAGTGATATGTGATCAGGGAGGATTATCTGTGGTTTGAGGAAGTGTTTGTTTTGCACAGGTCCAACAAAATACCAGACCCCTGCTGTGTTTTCCTCTTCAAACTGATGGTTCAGGGGGAAAAGGTTTTTTCCACCTTAATTCATCCCTACATTCATCCCAACTCTACGGCGACACAAGCTCTTTTGTGTAGTCGCCTCGTATCTTTTGGTTAATTCAGTTAATTAATTAAGATGGGCCACACTGCCTTTCTGCAAATACCAATTTATAGATGCTATTAAAGGATATTAATCATAGTATTATTTATTTATACTGTGAAAACTAATGTTACAAAGAGCTTCCCTCAGGCCAGTCTGTGTGAGTAAGCAGGTCGACACTAATTAGTTCTTCGTTTGTTTGATCATTCACTGGGTTTCACATTAAAGAATCACAGGAAGTGGTTGGTTGTTGAACAAGTTGATACAAAGCCCGATGTTGTTTTTTTGTCCTTTTGCACAGTAGAAAATGTGTGTTGCTGCTGCAGGTGGTCAGCGCAGGTAGATCTAATCTTTTTCTGACGCTCACTTGTTCATCTGAGCCCTGCTCCAGCTTCTCATATCCTGGCTCAAACCTGCCTACATTTAGTTAGTACAGATATTTTTGTGTATAGAAAACATCTGTCTCATGTTAGATCACACTCTGGGCTCATAAACAGCTTTCACTGCAGGGTCAGGGCTCGGTAGCATTTTGTGGACTCTGAAGTCAGTATGAAGTGGAACCTATCAAGTCCAAAGATTATAAATAACTGCCACTTGTCACCTGTCTGTTGTTTACTGCAGTTTAAGTGGCACCTACTAAAATATTCATTGAGCTAGCATCATTGCAGTGTCTGTCTCCACTTGAATTAATTAATTGATTTTTTCTTACCCAAATAAAAAACAACAGAGAAAGGACCAGTCAGTGTTGGCTCTAACTGAGAGGCTGCACATTACAGTCCCTGCCTGTTTCCAACACTCGTCGGTGCTGAAAGAAATAATGAGGCATGAAAGGTTAAATAAGAAACGTGTTTGCCAAAATATAAAGAAAATACTCAAAAACACAACAAGCTGTGAAAAGGTTACATTTGATCATCTTCTTTTAATCAGATTCTTAAAAAAATAAATAATCCTTTGGTGAATTCATATTTTTTTGTATTTGTTTCTTATTTTCAAACCCCATTACAGAAAAAATCACCAGTTGCAATTTAGGATTAACTGAGAAGGTCAGTGTCACAGCTCAAATGAAGGATTAGACGGTGGTGCCTGCACAGCAGGAAGCTGCACACTGATCAGAAGCAGAATTGATTTTTGTCGCCCAGATGTGGACAGATGACCACAAAGCTTGTTAATCTGTTTATAAACCTCTGAGAAGACGAGGCAGGTGACGGAGGGGGAGGGACAGGAAGTGAAGAAATCGAGGCTCAGGTATCGAATGTTGCACAAACAAAGATCACGTCAGACGTGACGCATGTGAGGTGGCTGCTTATGCACCAAACCACAGCAGGTTTATAAATGAGTTGAGATAATGAAATGTAAAGCTTGTAAATCTAACAAGGCAAACAGCTGCTATGGAGAGAAAATCCTCCTCTCACATTCCAGCTTCATCTCACGGTAGGTCTCGTTAAGAAGGAGGCAGTTAGCTCTCAACGAACGTGTAGGTAGGTGTGAATACAACACGGGTCCAAAAATACAGAATCCTCTGCTTGGAAAAAGATCAGACATCAGGTTTATTTTCTTTTATATGAGACAAAAAGCTTCCTCTCCCAGCACTTGGCCAACTATCAGACACACTGACAGAAGAGAGGTTAAGCTGTCATAGTCAGAATCTGTGTGTCGTCACTGATTGGACTGTGAAAACGAACCACACATACGTGCACAGACCATTTTAGTCTGTGACCACCAGGAGGGCGTGTGACGCACACGAATGAGAAAACACACACAAAGGCTTGTCAGCAGTGACTGGACTGTTTAAACCCACAAATCCCTCGACAGCAGCTTTTTTTCATGTGTTCTTATGTCGCAACAACCACAGGCAGCAACCAGAACCCCCATGTGTTCTGGTGACCCACTGGTAAAAGATCAAAAACTGAATAGAGACGGAGTGCAGGGGAAGTGCAGTCACAAAACAAGTGTGTATGTCAAACTGTGGAGACACACATTTCCATCAGCAGCATCATTGCAGAACCTGTGGCTTCTGTGTGTGTGTGTGTGTGTGTGTGTGTATACACTGTACTCAGCTTTGATCATTTACCAGTTAGCCACAACAACACTGGCTGGTTTGGCATAAGAACACATGAAACATGCTGGGAGTTGTGGGAAACTGCAGCCCCTGCCCCAGTCCTTGCTGGTCAGCCCTGCTGCGTGCTGTCTGGTGCACTAACTCAGCCATAAGCTCCTTCCTGACTGTCACACACTGAGAAATCAGTGCAGAAACAACCTTTATCTGTGGCGTTCTGATATTTAGTTGCTCATCCCTGCCAAACAGGTGCTGCTCTTATCTCAGAGTACAGTTAACACCATAACCTTTGGTTGCCTTTGAAATGTCACTTTTAAATGTCAAGATGACGCCGCAATCATAAAGTAATGATTTTATCAGTGATGGGGACTGGGGGGCTGCTGGACCTGCTAAATGCCAGCTAACTGCATGCAACCCTAATCACCAACTAACCAAAAAGTTCACCCAGCAGCTTCCAAAGGCACATTAGTGTCAGTAACTCCTGCTTCTCTTATGTGAAGTTTGTTACTGTATATCCCATCAGAATCACCAGACACAGCTAATATACTTTATACTTTGTCATTTATCATCTTCTTTAGTTTTGGAGCTGAAATTCAGGTTATGTTGTCATCTTATAACACAAATCCCCAGAATCCCAACCTCAGCTCGACTGCAGAGCAGATAGAGACACAGCTTTCACAGATAGTGCTCATCTTCGGTCTCTTCTCGGATGAGCCCACAGCTTCTTCCTGTTATCTGCTGCTTCACTTTGGGTGACAGAGACGTGAGGAGGAGGAGGAGGAGGAGGAGGAGGAGGTCTGTATGTGATGGAGTAGAGGGAGATGGAGGAGCGAGCAGGGGTGGATGAGTCAGATCTGTGAGCTGAGGTGGGTCTGCAGAGCACAGATGTCTGTGATCTCCATCATGTGAACAGATGCCATCCCTGGGCCCTGTGTGTGTGTGTGTGAGTGTGTGTGTGTGTGTGTGTGTGTGTGTGTGTGTGTGTGTGTCTGTGTGTGTCGCAGTGGGAGGTGTCACCGTCACTGTTTCCCAGATTTCCCATGATGCCTTCCTCGGCCTGAAGCCTGTTGCTGTTTGCAGCCGAACATGTTTTCTTAAACCGGGGTTTAGTCTCTAGTGATCGTTTCTGTAGGTTATTTATTTTCCCTGTTTTTGTTGTTACCTTCATTTTTAATGAAAAAATGAATCATCTTAAACTTAACCTTGAAAAAATTGACCACAAAATCAACACATGCCAGCTCTCCTGTGTACAGGCTCATTATCATCAGCTATAAAAAAACAGGCAGGTCCATTAGTCTTTGAAAAAGACTTTGGTGTGTGAGGTTGTTTTCATGTTTTATTGCTCTTTCAATGGTAAATCAAAGGCTCCACGTTCACTGACATTTATTTCTGTGGTTATATTTAATATAAGAAGTTCTGTTTTCGTCTGACAAATATTTTACCACTGCATGGGCAGACTTTAAGTTTGGTCTTTTAAGTCACACATGGGGCAAAATGCGTGTGTGTGTGTGTGTGTGTGTGTGTGTGTGTGTGTGTGTGTGTGTGTGTGAGCGAGAGCGTGCGAGTGTGACCTGTTTCACTGTGCTAATGCAGCTTCTCTCTCACCACATTAAGAAAACATGAGCGTGGAGTGCTCTGGCCTACATGCTTCTTGGAAGGAAAATCTCTTCTTCTCCCAGCAGAGAAATTATTCATAAACACAGATGGAGAGAGAATATGCACTTTATTTCTGCAGATAGTTTACTGTCTGTGTGTGTGTGTGTGTGTGTGTGTGTGTGTAACACCTTAACCAACTGCTGAAAGTCTTGTCATTACAATCGGTGTCCCTGACGTTTCTTCTAATCAATTCAAAACTTTGGTTCGGTCTGTACTTTGGTTTATAACCAGCCTGAAAAATCAACTTTTATGGCTGAACCTTAGACTCAGCCCTCCAGCCTCACATGCTCACATGGCTTCAGAGTTAGACTTAGACTTTTTAGAGGTTCATATCCGTTCAATGGACTGCTGAGTTTGCATGTTTGTGTGTACGCAGAAAGTAAATTCTCTCTTGTTATGACTATACGACTGACAAACTGTATTGTCTACATTTAAAAGCCATTCAGCTCTAAACATGATATTCTGCAGAGTGTTGCACCAAGTCAACATCCTAAAGTCCAGAGTCTGCAACAGAACAGGTCAAATATTCTGAAGATTATTTGATTGATTACTGAAATATTGTCACTGTGTCCAGTTCAGTTTCCCAGAGCTTTGTCTTGTCAATGATCCTGTGTCGATAATGATAAAAACCAAAGAAAAGCAGGAGGATTAAAGGACCTGGAGCCACAAAAGAGTTAAAGCGTTTCAGCCTTAAACTGTTTTAAATGGTTAACCAGATCCCACCATGTTCACAGAGTGAGTTACAGAGCTGTGTGTTATCATGAGGAAACACTGAGCTGTGGATCATCAGACAACACATGAAATCTGCAGCTCATTCACTGATTCATATTCATCATTTACTGTGATGAGAAAATGCTATGAAACAGGGGAAATGAAGCCAGATCCACCAGACACTTTGTGTTTAATAATCTCTGTCCTGTCAAACTCGTCACTGCAGGACATGGACATTAATTAAATACCAAACCAGAGAATTCCCAGTTCAGACCAGTGTGAGCAAAAAGGAACTGGAAATTGTCATTTAAAGCAGGAAGAGTCTCAAATGTAGGAGCTCTGAGGTGGACAGAGAGGACTGTTATCTCGTCTCATCTCTTCTCTTCTTACAGTAGATTTTTCCTTGTGTCTATTCTCTCACTGAAAATCTGAACATGACCCAGTTCCTGGCGTTTTTAAGCAGACTGGGCTATTAGATAAAGGCTCAGCCTCCTGCACTATATTCTGTGTAAGTGTAGAAATAGATGAAATGAGAGATGGATGAGGGGACGACACGGGAAAGGACAACGATTCCAGCCTTAAGTAACATTTTCTGAAGTGTGATCCTGCTTCTCTTCAATCAGTCCCTCCATCCTGAGCTCACCTTTCATCTCATCTTTCCTCGCTCGACCTCCTGCTGTGCCCCAGCTCATCGAGCCCCCTACCTCCATCAGGCATCGATCCCTTCATCCATCCACTCCCTCTGCACGTCTCCATCTCAAGTATCATCAGCACAGCTACATATATATATATATTTATATGGGCCTCACATACTCGTCTGTCTTGCTTCATCATTCTCTGTGTGGAACATGGAGGGAGGAGAAAGAAGCTGGTTGGATGGAGATGAAGGCAGTGAGGATGATGAGGGGAGTGATGGAGAAGGTGAGGATGATGAGGGGAGTGATGGAGAAGGTGAGGATGATGAGGGGAGTGATGGAGAAGGTGAGGATGATGAGGGGAGTGATGGAGAAGGTGAGGATGATGAGGGGAGTGATGGAGAAGGTGAGGATGATGAGGGGAGTGATGGAGAAGGTGAGGATGATGAGGGGAGTGATGGAGAAGGTGAGGATGATGAGGGGAGTGATGGAGAAGGTGAGGATGATGAGGGGAGTGATGGGGAAGGTGTCAGCAGAGTGGGTTGAGTCTCTCAGCTCTGTCAGCTAACGACCACAGCAGCCTTGGGAGAGATGAGCAGTGACCGTATAGATTTATATGTAAGAGGAGTGTGTGCATGTGTCTGTCAGTGGTCTTGTAAACACTGATTCATAGCGAACTCATACACCCGTACAGACGCTCAGCAGTCACCTTGTTCACATTGGAGTCTCACGATTACGTCTGTTTATCGACACACACTCATTCATCTTCCTTTAATCTGAAACAAGATCTGACAAAATTCTGTGTTTACTTTTCCTCGAGGGCCGAGACAATCCCAAACCCTGGGGAATGGTACACGGTATTAGCAGTAGCATCATTTCACAGCCATCATGCAGCAAACAGGTCTCCAGTTTAGCAAAGACATTCGTGGTCCCCAGCGGATGAACCTTGCAGATTTTGGCGACCCCACGAGTTTGGCATTTTGGTTTCAGGATGAAACTGATGCAGACTTTAATGTTCCCACTGGATGAGGCCCAGTGACTCTGGTTGTCCACTGAAACTCATAGAGTTGTTTTAAAGGGTGAAAATTAATGCAGCAGAACCAGATCTCATCTTTTTTTAATTCTCAGAACCTGGCAACTACATTACCCACAGTGCACCTCATGCAGTGTGGGCTTTTCACACTGCTCCCTAGTGCTTTCAGGCCTGCTCCCCAACATCTGGAAACAGTGTGGTGGATGTTTTTTGTTTTTTTTTAATTAGCTGTTTTGCCATCATCAATGTACACAACACATCACACACACACACACACACACACACACACACACGCTTTTCCTGTCTGACTGACTTCATTTCACCACAATCACACGATGAAACATCCACACATCGTTCACCTTTTCTCTTCCTGCACACACACACACATTCACTTACACACACTCTCTGTATCCCACAGTTTCCTATCTAAGTAAATATTTAATCAACGTGTCGGAGCAGCTTTCTGTATTCAGACTGTATCCGCTCTACGAACGGCGTCCTATTTATGCCACAGTGAGGAGGTGGCTGCTGTGACGACGACCGGCCTTTGAAGTCGTCTCGTCTCCTAAACCAGGGAGATGTGAGGGATGGTGGGAGCAGCAGGCTTACAGTCTGACAGAGAGGAGCTACTGGAGGTGCATTAGCAGCCACAGACTCCTTGCTGTTAATTGATTGCTGTCTGCTGAGGCACCTGATGGGCTATTATTGCAGTGGGATTTCTCACTGTTTCCCTGAGGTGATTTAAGGGAGTGCAGACGCCGCAGACACTGCTGCAGCTGCAGGTGGTGGAGAGCTGCACCTGTTTCTTCCTCTGGCACCTCATAGTGAATTATAGTGATTTTTAGATGATCTCTGTAGGCTGCATTGTTCTGGGGAACCGTGGCTGTTCACAACAAATTAGGCTATGCACCTTAATATCTAGAGCTTTATAACTATATCTCATTGTAGGGGGTCAAATACTGACCATCAGTCATTCATTTAGCTTTTTCAACAGCTTTGTCATGAATATTCATGTGTGTGAAAACATTACATTCAGCTTTACATTCATGAATATATGTACTCAGCAAGAAACATAAAATTATCTTCAACACTTTAAAACCCGACCAACAAAAAAAGATGTGAATCACCTTCAGCTCTCGCTCACTGATGATTTCACTGACTGGAGGCCAAAGGATCAGCAGAAATTTAAAGACATGGTAGAAAAAGGAAAAATCTCTCCGGGTTTTTTTTTTTTTCCAATCATCCTCCTCCTCCCTCCACTGCTTTCTTCTAACAGTTAAAAGTAAAATAACAAAAAAAAACCTTTGTCTCCTCTTCACTCGTCCTTGTGACCCACTTTCTCTGCCTGTTATCTGGCAGTGAGATGTCGGAAGGCCAGAAGAAAGAGAATGGGGGATTTGAAAAAAAGGAAACTTGTTCTCTCCCGCACTCAGAAAATGAACAAATCAGCATCAATATTTTATAAACCTCCAGTTCTAAGATGTTTTACTGTGTCTCTCTCTGTCAGAGCAGTTTTGTTCATTTAGTGCAGACGTACTTGAAGCTGCACACTTGAATCTGTGCAGCAGGTCTTAGATATTCACTCAGACCTGTTCGTGCAAGTCAATTAATCGATTCCGTGACCACCATCAACCATCTGTCTCATTTTACTCTCTGACAGTGAAAAGACAAGAAAACCAAACGAAGCTCAAGTTGTGTGATTGTTGTGAAAATGGACTTACATACATTGATTTGGAAAAGTTTCCCTCTGCATTTTCAAAGTTGGCAGCAAAAAGGAAAAACCAAAACCAGCTCTACAAAAGTTTGTGATCCAGCACCTCATCATTATCTGGTTAAATACCCTGCACCCTGCACCCTGCACCCTGCACCCTGCACCCTGCTTAGTGAGTACTGTCACGAAAATGTTAAATGGTTAAATTAAAAATAAATATTGAAATTATGTCCCAAAGTACAACGTGAAAACTCAAACTCAATCCAGGTGTCAGAGTCTGGAGGTTCATTAATGGTGGAGTCACTACAGGTGGATGCACAAAAAGCTGTTAGAAAAGATATTTTATACACCGTCAGTGAATGTTGATGTTCATTATCAAGGCATTTTTAATTCAGTTTAAATGAGCGTTTCCTCACCACCATGATGAGAATGAATCCAGTCACGTTTATCACAAAACATACTTGCTGTCCTGGTTTAGTTGTGTTTAAAAGATGTGTGTATTTATAGGGTTTTATTTTTTGCTATTTTGAATAGTGAATTCACTGCTGATTATAAAAAGTATTTAATCTTATTTATGGGATTAAATAAGTTAATTTATAAAATACAAAAACAGCAGTTCAGCTTCTTGTATTAATTTGTAAAACTAGCAACAACTGTGGTGTCACTGGTGTTTCCGTATCATCTCCAGAGCTTCAGCCAAGTGCTGCTTCGTCTTAAAAGCATCTTATTTATGACCGAGTGAGCCGAGTTTGTCGTTCGGCTTTCTCATGGAGTAATTCCATAAATCAGGATTAATTGCTTCGGAGAGGCGAGCATCAATATGTGGCCTCTGATTTCATTTCTGCAGGCGCTGTGGCAGTTGGAGTGATCCTCGAGGTGCCATACTTAATGCAAATGGAACAATAAAAACACAGCGTGCTGAGATTGAGGAAAATAAAACAAGTCTTTTATTGCAATAATGTTCCTCGGCGACAGCTGCGAAATGTGCCGGCCGTTTATGAGTTTACGCCGATGTCTTCATGAGCAAAATTTGTGCTTTTAGCTTCATTTTGATGCTGATGTCTCCCTTCGTGCTCGTGCTCATCTCTCTCCGTGCAAACACGCTGGGTTCTTGTTTTATTGCTGCAGCACTGAGACGTTGCTCGGCGTCTGTGCACACTGACAGTGTGTGATGATGATGCATCTGTCTGTTCGCCTGTTGTGTGTGTCATCGAGTGCTTGTCATTAGGATCCCATTCAACTGAGACTGTCATTAATCTGCAATCACAGTGATCCTATTTAGGTAGAAGCTGAGGATGTTCTACCAGTGGCAGGGCCTGAACTGGGCTGACCTCAGAGTCTCTGTAAACCAGCTGGACAACAGACTAATAGCAGCAGTAAATCCCAGCCTTTTTTAAATGAATGTCCACTTTCTGATGGTGCTCGTTGATGTTTTTCTAGGAATTTAACCCGTTTACTACATGTTTTCTGTAAAGTCCCTGTGAAGGTGTGTGTGTGTGCGTGATGGTCCAGGTAAGACCAGGTAAGACCCAGAGTTTTGTTGGCAAAATGACCTTTCTGGATGTTAACAGTAAAAATGGATTGTTCCTTTGTTTGGGCTGTTTGCAGCAGCAGCAGCAGCAGCAGCAGCAGCATGACATAGAGGCTGAATGTGAGAGTGGTTGAATGAGAAATGAGGGAGACATGAAGAATGCAGTAATGAAGCAGAGTAAGAGAGTCAACGCGAGCAGAGAGGGCAAAGAGACAGAACAAAAGTCCAGGAAACGTGAGGACAACATCTGCACAGCAGTGACACCACACCTGTGCTTTGTTAACCTCCTTCTGGTCCCTCGAGTCCCCTGTGATCGATCTGCCGTGTCCCTCCCTAATGATTTCCTACTTATCTTCATCCTCTGCTGCTACAGACCCCACAGCGCTGGGACACAGAGAGTGCACCTGCTTCTGTCCTCCGGTACTTTCTTCTAATAGGAAACATGCCATATAGCTGAGCATGGTAAATCTAATCCACTGTTGCAGCAGATGGAGAAAAGATGAAAAAAGATTTGCTGATTTACTGGCCTGCAAAGACAGAAGGGGACGAACGGGAGGTTTAAAGTGCTCGGGTTGGCCAGCTAAGCTGCTAACCAACACACTGTAGTGAACCAACAGAAAGGTGTTTGGCAGGTTGGGCAGTGGGTGGGAATGTGAACCAGAATGATTGTCTGTCTGTGTAGCAGCTCCATGATTGACAGGCGACCTGTCCAGGAAGTCCCCGCCTCCTTTTTCACTGCAAAGCCTTCAAAACCTGAAACAGAGGGAAACACACGATTAATGTTATATTATCATCAGACCTGACATATGCAATGACTGTCAGAGGAGACATAAGGAATAAAAAGTGGAGACATAGATGGTTAATCCCTGTTTCATTCATTTTTAATTGAATTTTAATGTGCAACCAGTGAAGCATTTCTGAAAGCAAATTATGAATGCGGGTGAGTTGTAGCCTCTACATGCAGTATCGTTTTAATGGCAGAGTATATTAGTGCACAGTATAGTGTTGCAGCTTGAATGTAGAAATAGCTGCAGCAGATAAAAGGCTTTATATGCTGCTTGTTTGCAGTGAGACGATGGAGCAGGTGTCAGGAGGGAAAATGTTTCTATCAAATGTCTGAATCACTGGACACATGAACTGTAGAGCAAGACGACACCAACCACAAGATGAAGGAACTGGACAGAAGCAGTAAAACACAACAGGATTTTATTTGGATAGACCAAAATCCCACATTGGTCTCTGCGGGTTGTTCAGTGCAGCCACTACCTAGACTCCTGACTAGAAATTAACTCTTACGATCCCCAATCCCTCCTGCCATAAGTCTGTTAATCCCATTTCATTGATTTATATTTCATGTATTTATTTTCACGGAGGCACAAAACAATGACAAAAACATCCAAGACCATCGATGAAAAACAAATTAAAAACAGATGCGAAAGAGAAAATAAAAGCACCGACTTTTAGTCTGAATGTGCATCTTTGTTGGAAGCTTCTTATGTGCAGCTGCTCATTGTCTCAGTTTAAATTTGGTGTGAAATTCCTTTAAAACCTCCAAAGTCCTACACAGTAGATCTTAAATTGTACCTTTGAGCGCTGGAATAAATGTACCTCATTACTCATCTTCCAGCTGCCGCGGAGAAATATTACGGTTTGATCATTTCCCCTGCACTTTGACAGTGTTCACACACAGCGACGCCATGTTGCTGTTAAAGTGAAGCTGGACCTGTAGTCGGAGGAGCAGCTCTCTCACTTGTAAAGTTTTAATCAACTTTATGTGACCTGTCAGGTTATGGCTGCAGGGGAAACTCATATAGGGAGAAATCTCACAGTGTCACAGTTAATTCACTTTATT
This sequence comes from Mastacembelus armatus, assembly GCF_900324485.2. Taxonomy (NCBI): domain Eukaryota; kingdom Metazoa; phylum Chordata; class Actinopteri; order Synbranchiformes; family Mastacembelidae; genus Mastacembelus; species Mastacembelus armatus. The sequence continues at coordinate 1,606,349 of NC_046636.1, read as the reverse complement.
ACCAGGGAAGAGGCGAGTGCAGCTAAAACACAGACAGTGTTTTTCTTCCAACAGTAACATATTATATATATATACACACACACACACATATATATATATATATATATATAGTATATATATATATATATATATATATATATATATATAGTATATATATATATATATATATATATATATATATATATATATACACTATATATAGACACTATATATATATATATATATATATATATATATATATGTGTGTGTGTATCCCTGTACAGCTGTACAGCCTTTTCCCATTGGCTGCCTTTATCAAAGTGCACCCTTGTTATCATTCTGGTCCATATGTTTGCTCGACAACATATGTGGCGTGAATGGAAAGCGCTGCAGACATGACTGCATCCTCTTGTTGTTTACCCTTGTCTGAGCAGCAGGACCGCAGGTCAGCCCCTGTGACAGGTCTGTGCAGGCTGAGAGGCACAGATAGAAGAAGACTGGAGCGTGTTCACTACTACACAGATTAAAAGAACCGAAGAAGCAGGTTGGAAAATGGTCAATTTAAAGCAGCCAACATGTTTGACTGAAGGAAATTCAAGATTTTCAAATATGTACACAGAAGGGAGCAAGAGATAAGAAAAAGACAGGAAGGAAAAGCGATGAAACAGCTGAGGATAGAGAGAGGGTGGCAAAAAAAAGGCAATGAAAGAAAAAAGGAAAGAAAAACAACAAAAAAATGTGGAAATGAAGTAAAAAGATTGAAGAAGAAATAGAGAACACCAAGCAGTGTGATAATAAGCTAAAGGTCTCGTGCTGATGTGTTTTGAGCAGGTTGCAGTGAGTCTACTTCATGTTTAATTCACAGTCCTGTCGGTTTCAAACCACAATCTCACGGCTCGTGCGAAAAGATCAAAGCTTGTCACTCACACTGGCTTATCGCTGAGGCGGCTGATAGGTGGGAAAACAATGAGGCGAGAAAATAATGAGTTTTCTGTATCAGGACAACTCAGTGCATTAGAAACAGGTCACTCAGTGTGGAGGTCGCATATTATCCCAATTCATTTTCCTCCATCACTTTCAGATATTTACATGGATGAAATACAAGGGAGGGTGTAGTCGACTCTCCACAGGCTCCTGAATCTGGGCTCCCTGCTTCACTGTGCCTCAAAGGAAAGTTTTGAGCTCGTTAGTTTTGTGTTATCTTAATACAAGTGTGGTTAATGAACTTTTTACACAGACACAAAGTGCTTTTAACAGTGAGAAAACAGCGTCCTCAACACAGCAGCAGTACCACACCTCTGCTCATTAGCTTTGCATGTGTCATATTTCTGTGTGTGTGTGTGTGTGTGTGTGTGTGTGTGAAGCGGAGAGCAGCATGATGAAAGAACAGCAGGGAGCCCAAGACTAAGATAAGAGGAGCTTTTGTCCTGGGTGCCCGAGTGTGTGTGCATGTGTGTACGATGATTCCAGTGTCAGGCACCGACGCCGAGTCTCTGTAATTGCTCATAATGAGCACAAGGACACGGTGAGATTGTGTCGGAGTCTTTTCTCTGTGTGCGTTTCAAAGATGTTAAAACCTAAAACTTTTCTTCTTCCCAGGCTTCGTTATTCAGGCCATGTCGAGGTAATGTGATAAAACTCACAGGTGTGCGATGGCATCGATGTGCTGCGTTCAAACCTTCAGCTTCAGTCTCAGCTCGTGTCAGATCTTAGACCGGATGAGTAGCAGGTGGTTGTGACCTGAGATTCCAGACTATTCAGACTGTTATATTGTGATTATCTCGTTAAATACTAGAAGTAGTTGTTTGGGGGCAATTTACTGTGAAACATGAACCTGTTTTGTATTGATATATTTTTAAAAATATCTTGAATCATGGGGTGAAAAGCTGCTTCAGATCCTCAGACATGACTCCACTGAAATGCTGGACAGGCAGGTTTCCCACCAGCACCTAAATGCAGCTTACGCCCGTAGGTCAGAGACTGAACCACAGTTTGCTAAGGTTAGAAAATGTAAACAGCAAACACCTGTGGTGGAAAATACAGGGGGAATTATTTTGGTTTTACGTAACAAACTCCACACCATCTGACACTGATCGCTTTTCTCTCAAAAACAAGATACTGCAGACAGATACCTGCTGTTATATCGTACCACAGGCTGCACATTAACCTGTTTATTAATTTCTCATGTTGTTTTCAAAGCAAAGTCTTAATCATATGTTAAAACAAAGAAGCGACAGAGCAACATGAACAGGATTTGAAGTGGGGTTGAAGCAGAAGCCTGGTGGTTGCTGGATTCAGGCGCCGTACCCAAACAGCCTTATAGCAGCGCCGTTCCTGTTTGGTGAGCAGGGTGTAAAAAGGCAGCTGGAGCCCACAGGCAGGATTTTCAGACAAATCCATCCTTCATCCTCAGATCCATCCATCCCTCCTGTCTAATCCCGTTATCTCTCACCATTCAGGGTCTTCAAACTAAGTCTAAATATGCTGCACACAGGAAACTCTTATCTCTTTACTCTGTGTACGATTAGGACACATGTGCTGCATCCTAATTTGGACTTGGACTCCTTCAAAAATCAGCATAGGAAAACCCAAATGTGTAATATCTGGTCCACAAGCTCTGATCCAAAGGACACAGCAGGTGTGAAATCCCATCTGTCCAGGTGATATTAGCCGGGTGTTTAGACGGACATGACCCACAAGCCCCTGCAGAATCTATTTACACTCAGTGTGTGTGCTCATCAACTCTCTTTTCACCTGAAAGTGCTGCTGACTAATCAGAGATGGATTTTTCCTGTTGCAGTGTCTCCATTTTTCAGCCAGTATACAACCTTTTAAGTTACATTGCTCATATATTTTTATCGATTATTGATGTTTTGATCGTCTTTCTTGATTAATGTTTCATGCCTTTTGCAGCTGATGGTTCAGGTGTAGAGGTGCTGCTTCACAGTGAGTTCTCCAACCTTCCTTATAAATAACTCTGTCTGGGTAAAATAATGAAAAATGTATAAATAAAAAGACAGTGGCAGTAACATGGTGTTTAAAAAACCCTCCCCCATCCTCCTTTCCTCCCAACGTCTGAATCATCACCTTGTTCTTGCCCTCCATCCATATTGAAAATCCCATTTTTCCACTGGAACAGTCTTCACGTGTCTTCATGTTCTTCAGAGGTGGGTCCATTTCCTCTAGAAACCACTGCGTGCATCTACATCCTGAGATTCCCCATGTTTCAATCAGCCACCAGTTAAATCTCACATTACAGACATAAATCACATGTGGGTTAGCTTTAGCTGCTTTAAGAGAAGGTCTGACATCTATTGCATGTTTACAACCTGCACCAAATTCTCTTCTGCTTTTACAGTGTTTTTTTTTTAGCTTTCAGGCCTCAGGAAATGGGGACTATTTTCAGTGGCGGAGGAATCAACATTTGGTCTGTAGTGAGTGTTGGAGTGGCAGCAGGACCGAGTCAGAATAAACTACAGTGTGTGCTCACTGGTGAGTTTGAATGGTTTTTAGACACAGAGGCTCTGTGGAGCAGTGGAAGAAGACATCGGTTATCGGGCTTTGATACAAACACAATAACCTCAATCATCTCCAATGATGCTCAGGTGAGCGGGAGGTGACAGTATTCCCTACACCGTGTGTTGTAAACATTCACGACATGTGACGGATCATGTGTGTGGTTGCTGCTGTGATTGTAACAGTGGCCAAAACAGCAAAAATAAGCCATTATAATAAACCGGATTGTCCTTGATAATATGTGCAGCAGAGCCAGTGCAGCTGTGCTGGTGCTCATTCACACCCTTTGGCAACGTGAACATATCATCCTGCTGCACGTCTCAAATGAACTTGGCCTGAGGTTTGTAACTAAAGCAGGTGTTTGTGCACATTTCCGTCTTCCTTCCCCCAGCTCTCTGCAAATTCAAAATGCATGTTGGCTTGAGATAAGGAAAACAAATGTTCCCGTCAGTCATGTGATTGGGGGGGGGGGGTATTGAAATGACAACATAGTGAGGTCTTATCTGAGCGAGGAAACGCTCCTGGGCCACCAATGAGCTTTTGACCCCTGCAGCTCACTGGAGCGCGTCCGGACACACAGCACAGGGCAGGTTACGTAAATGAGCACGTGTGTCTGTGAAGGCATCTCATTATACTGTAGCTGCCAACTGCATGTTGCCTTCAGGCCATGCTGCGCATTCACACGCACTGATGAGGACGTGCTTCCACATACAGACTTTTTACACTCCAACATCAGAGATGGTTTCAGATGGACTTAAGCTCAAACCTCCACAACTGGTCAGGAGCTGAGCTGATGCTGTTGCAACATGATAATCAAGTAGAAAAGAATAAAAAACTACATTTATACATAATGTCACATTTTTCTTTGTACTGAAGTTTTGACCTCTAACAGGTCTGTACAGCTTTGTGGACCCATTCACTCCCAGTTCTTTGCCACAACAAATTAAATTTACAAATTGCAAATGTGTTGCTATAGTAAAAGATTTCAAGAAGGAAGTAAAGGAAGTATATTTTGTATTTTCCCATTGCTGACACTCCTCCAGCCTGTGCACTGTATCCACAGGGAGAAATCAATACAACAGCAACTGACGCTCCAATTTAAAATCAGACTCCAATTGAGAAGAATCACTTGGGTGCATTTGTCCTGACAAACAGACACAGGTATTGGCAGAAGAAGACTCACCTATTTGTTTCTCTCTCTGCCTTCGCTCCAGCTGGTTTTAAGGGGATTGGTTACAGATTCTGCAGCTGCATGTGCCCAGTCCCTCAAATCACAAACCCTCATCAGAGCTCAATGTTTACATTTTGCAACTCAGCACAGACAACAGCAGAGCTTTAGGAGATCTGTCGTGTGTTCAGTGAGCACTGTGCAGAGCAGCCATGTGCAAACGTTAACCTGACCCTCACCTTGACTCCGTCAGGATGATGCTGTCCATGCCTCCCAGCCCAGAGTTGTCATGGAGCCAGCACGCCTCTGTTTACGTAAGACATGAGTCCAGACAGAGGACGGTGTTTGTGCAGCCGACACCCAGAGACACGTAGGGATGGAAAAGGGAGGAGACGCCACTTAGAGAGCTGAGAAGTTCAGCTCATCCTTAATCTGTTCAGTGTGTTGAGAGTTCTAATGCCCCTGAGGTCTAACTGCACCATAGTTAGCCTAAAGCTAATGAGCATCTGCTCATCTGCAGTACTTGGACAGGAAAATCACAGTGTGAAAGTCAAATGGACATGAAAACTAAACTGCAGGACTGAAACCAGCAGCAACATCAATCTGGCAGAAATGACTGGTGTATCATGTGAGCTTACAGTTTAGCATGTGATGAATCGTTTTTACGAGGGCAGCACGGTGAATTAGTGGTTATCACTGTTGCCTCACAGCAAGAAGATTCCTGGTCTGAAACCCATCAGGGGCCTTTCTGTGTGGAGTCTGCATGTTCGCCCTGTGCTTGCGTGGGTTTTCTCCAGGTACTCTGGTTTCCTCCCACAGTCCAAAAACATGTATGTCAGGTTGATTGGTGACTCTAAATTGCCCATAGGAGTGAGTGTGAGTGTGTGAGGTTGTTGGTCTCTATGTGGCCCTGTGATGGACTGGGGACCTGTCCAGGGTGGACCCCTGCCTTTCACCAAGAGAGAGCTGGGATAGGCTCCAGCAGATCCCTGGGACCCTGGTTAGGACCAAGGGGGTACAGATGATGGATGGATGGAATCGTTTTTACATGTCTGTCTCTGTTCAGACATAAATCAAGCAGCTGTGATGTTCTTGGCTGTTTATAGCTGCTCTAACAGCAGCTAACACCCAGGATCACTTTGGTTTGAGGTTTATCACACCATTATCTTTGTGTCTCGTTCTGCAGCCGGGACAGGAGAGGCTGTGCGCAGTTTGACAATGTGCGCAGCTGATGACGCAGCAGTCTGGCGCTGTCTGTTTCTGCGTCATCAGCTGCGCACTAAACTGTCCCGCATCCTTTATTTATTTCTTTTCCCTAAAATGCGCAGAGAAACAAGCAGTGGCTCCTTCCCGGGTCACTGAGCTGTCCCAGAGCCCCATCAATGCAGTTTCTCAACGTTTAATTCACCCACCCGCCCTCATATCTGAGCCTTATACCAACAGTAAGTCCGACTCAAAATAATAATAATAATTAGATTAGAAATTATATGTTTTATTATATTATGATGATGATAAAATGCAGTAGAGTTAACAGCATCTTCGGCGGGACATGCGCTGTTCTGCTGCAGCAGCGGTGCGCCACACGGACCGGTCCCGTCTCCGCCGCTGGCTGTGCCATAATTTGCGGACGGCAGGAGGAGGAGGAGGAGGGGTTTACTGACATCAGCAGTCCCGCTCAGCACAGCACCGAGCAGCCTGCCTGTCTGCTGGAACAGCCACGCCGTTCGTGTGTCGTGACGCGGCTTCACGGATGTCTGGGCTCGCTCTGCGGGGTTCAAGTAGTGCCGAAGCGGACCGGTCGTGCGCCGAGGAGCCGGTGGAGGAGAAGAGCTGGGCCGTGCACTTTGGGAGGTGAGTTTGCGGCGCATTTGCGTGCAGGAGACAGCGGGGCAGACTGGCGCAGGGCGACCTCGGTCAGGGACGCTGTCTGTCTGAAGTTCATATTCGCTTAGTCACGCGTGTTGTAAGTGATAGATTCACCTTCTGTGGTTTAGCGCACAAACACAGCGGAGGGAGAGTTTGTAACACTCTGTTTTACTAGTCTCCCACCTGGACGTGTCTGTGGAAGGATGAGAAAGTGGAAGATAACAGCGCGTGGGCTCATGGTAACCTCATAACCTTTTACCTTTGCAGGAGCGACAGGAAGGGTGAAGCAGCAGGATTTGATCCAGAAGAGTGCGCACAGGGGCGCTCTGAGTAAGAAGCCAAATTCTGCACTGCAGTGGATTTCCTCAGGTGTGTGTGTGTGTGTGTGTGTGTGTGCGTGTGTGTTTGTGTGTGAGTGAGTGAGTGTGTATGTGTGTGCCTGGGGGGTGCCTCACTCACAGTAGACTCAGTATAGGCTCTGTACAATTGTCATTACCATCAGAAGAAGCTGCAGGGCATCGTCTGGAGGTCACCCTGTCCTGGATAATTGTGCCACTGCCCCCCCTCCCCACCTCCTCCGTTTTTCCCGGCACAGTGTGGTGGCTGGTCAGCATGTCTGCCCATAAGCATCACGCAGCCCTGCGGCCTTGGACTGTGGCTCTGTGAGTGAAGGATTTATGCTGTGTATTTTTAAGGAACTGCATAGACACAACCAAAACCTGCAGGACTAGAGCAAAGACCAGCCAACTGTTCAGGTCACATTCACCGCACCTGGACGACTTTTACTTTTGGATTACGAAAGTTGCAGCTGCTCTTGAGGAGATCGCCGGACGAAGAAGGTGTTGAATTCCACCTCAGGGATGAGATTTTTATCATTTCCACTGTGTCATCAAACTAAGCACGACATAGCAAATCTCAGGAGCCATCAGAGGCTTGGTCTGACTTCCATTTTCACCTCAGGGATTTTTAACTAATGGACTTTCAGTTTGGCATTTTTAAAGTGTTGAATTTACTTTTAACGCAGCAGATCTCAGGTGGCTTCGGTATTTTTGGCTTTTGAACCATCTGGTGAAATCCTGTTGCCATGGCGTCTGACAGCATCCAGTACCGGGCGCTCTTCGAGTACAAGCGGGAGCGTGGTGATGACATCAGCCTCCAGCCGGGCGACCTACTCACCGTCCCCAAGGCCTCGGTGGTGGCGAAGGTGGGGCTGGAGTACCAGGAGGGCGACGAGCGGAGCCCCAAAGGCTGGCTACATGGCATCAACGAGAGGACCAAGGAGAAGGGAGACTTTCCAGGGACCTTTGTGGAATACGTAGGCCTGGTGAGGGCCAGTCCCTCCGCGCCTAAATCCTGGCCGAGGCCTGTACCACCGATCCCCGGAGGGCCACACGTTGCTGCGGGGCCTCCTGGAGCAGCTGCTGCTTCAGGTGAGTGCTGCCTGAACAGGATCACACCTGTTGTGTTTGCTTATACACATTTAACACAACAACAACACAACATTCATCCTCTGTGGCTCTAAAAGCTGATGTTGGACTTTAATATGTGTTGGACCCTGGGCTGAGCTGCTCTGCTGTGGTGGAGTTTTGTGCGTTTGCTCTCAGACACACAGATTTAGAGACCATGGTCACTGCTTTGCTTGAGTTCCAGTAGACAAAAGCTGTGTGTTTGTCCTGCGTTGGTGTGGGCACAGGCCTGCTGTGTAATGTGAAACATCAGCTCTGTCTTGAGGATGTTCAAACTCCAGCTCACACACCGGCAGGTTTTCTCTGTGGTTGGTGTGTGTGTGTGTGTGCTCTTCTGGATCAAGCAGCATGTTGGCCTGTCTCACACACACAGTCTGGCCTGGGATGAGCAGAGTTAGAGCCATGGACGACCCTCTGACTTCGCTGTAACTTGTGAACAACAGTCCTTTGTGAAATGTGGCGCTGCCACTATTTGCAACCTGAATGTAAGATTGCAAACCGCACTGTGTAATGGGCTCCAGCTGCTGTTTCTGTCTGGGCTGAGTTTGCTGTGCATTCACCCTGAAAAATGACATTTAGTGTAGTTGTGCTGCAGACTGTTAGCTAAAGCTGTGAGCGTGGTGTTGGTGCTGCTCTATTGCTCCACACTGCAGTGCTCAGCAGAAGTGAAGGACCCGAGGCCAGTGAAATCAGGTCTGTTGACACCCGAAGAGTCGATTCAGCATAAAACTGATGGTGTCTGTTCATGCACGTAACTTTGGCCTCATCGCTGCAGGTTGTGAGGAATCTGCCTACACCGGCGACAGGTTCATCAGGCAGCTGGTCAGTCAGACCCCCTCTGTCAGAATCCAGCTCTACATGAACCCCCCTGAGCCTCCATGTCTCCTCCATTTACCTGGGGGTGTCAGTAATCCTCCCTACACCAACTAATACATTATTAGCATGGGTTTGGGTTTGTCTTTCCCTCTTCATGTTTTGAGTCTGAGTGCACACAGACAGAAGCACAGCGTGTTGGTCTGGAGCCAGGTTCAATAAAGGTGTTCATATTACTCAATATTTAGGGGGGCGGCTTTCTCGCTTCTGATGCTATGATTCATTTTGGATGGATATGATTCCTGTTTATTCCCACCTGATATTCTACTCTCCAAGTTATTGCAGAGCTCGGGAACCAGGGTGTAATATCTGTAGTGATGTCACTAGATTTTCTATAGACTGAAACCAGCAGGGAAATAATTTATTAGTGAAAAACATTTTCAGTTTTTGGACTGTTGGTCAGGAAATCAGGCAATTTCATGACTTTATCTTGTGCTACAGGAAGCGGACTGAGATTCCTCCCTATTATCTGACACTTTATAAACCAAATGATAAATAGATGCGATGAGAAGACAAATGCAAATCAGTGAGTATGGAAATGTTGTGTTTCCTGAGCCTTGATGCTGTTTCTACTGTAGATCTCAGCAGTTAACTGGTAGAACTGAAACCTCAAAAACAGACCAGATGGTAAGAATCACTGCGTTTGGCCTCCTGTGTGCTGACGGAGACGCTACACCCTCCATCCTGGACGCCATAAACTTCTGTGGGAGCAGCAGATCAATGACCGTGTTTCTTATCGACTCTGCAGTTCTCAGAAACATGCAGACGATTCGTGGCTCATGTATTGACCCGGCCTGTGGTCCGCGAGCTCTTTCACTTAGAGTCAGTGTTAATATTTATCTCCAGCGTTATATCTTGGCATTGACTCCGGTTAGAAGACTGAGCACATACTGAGTGCGTGGCGTAGCGTGCGAGCTGTGTGGAGCTGAGCTTCTGATGATTTATTTAGGCCTGGGCACAAACAGGCAGTAACGAGGATGAGAGGGACTTGAGCTGAAAATGTCGAAAGTGTTGCGAAACAGACTTCCCCACTTGAAAAGCTGTTCTGAATCCTGCAGGCCTTGATTAGCATTTTTACAGAGTTGGCGTGGTTAGCTCTGGTTTAGCCCTGGCTGTCTGCTGCAGCGTGTGTTTATGGCTCTGCATTTGCTAAATAGGTCAGCCACAGAGCACTGTTCTCCCCTGTCCTTCCTCTGCCTCTGTTTAATTGTCTGCCTGCCCGGCTCTTTTATGGCAGTGGGTTCGGTCGGTCTCATAAATATCTTCATCCCTCTCTGGTTAAATGTCGCTCTCATTTCCATACGTCCCTGCTCGCTGCGCTGATGCTCTTGGTGATAGTATGTGTGTGTTAGCTGAACCACTTACCCTCCCTGCTCCCATCCATCCATCCATCCATCCATCCATCCATCCATCCATCCATCCATCCATCCATCCATCCATCCATCCATCCATCCATCCAGGCTGCATTCATCCTGAATAATTGACTGTCTGGCACACTGATGGCTTAACATGGCACATTCCCACAGCCACACACATGACCAACAGCAGCACAGGCCTGGGCAGAGTGAAGTCAACTCATCTGCAGCCTCCATCAGTGCCGACAGTCAGGCACACCCTCAGTGTGTGTGTGTGTGTGTGTGTGTGTGTGTGTGTGTGTGTGTGTGTGTGTGTGTGTGTGTGTGTGTGTGTGTGTGTGTGTGTGTGTGTGTGTTCTTAATACGAACAGGACTGATCAAAGATCAGTTCAGATAAAGCCATTTACAGTGTAATGCATGTAGTGAGGCTTTGTACTACATTTAGCCATGCAGACGTGCAGTGGTTGGAAGTGAGACTGTACAGATCCTGGTGAATTGTGCAGGCACATACTGCAGCACACTTTTCCAGCCTCCTTCAGCTTATGCTTTGTGTTTGTTTGGTTCAGTCTGGGCTTCCAGCAGCCTGTAAGTTTCTGATGCAAATAAGCTGTGAAAAACTCACTGTGCACTTCCTGCTCAGCAACAAGCAGCAGTGTGAGAGAGAGAGAACACACGAGGAGACGTATTCCCAGGAGTTGGTGGAGACCAAGCCGGAGCTAAAAGGGTGGATGTGTGTGAATATTGAACCCTATTTAGATGAGCATTAGATAGTATTCTCTTCTGATTCTGAACAGCTCAGTTCCCTCCCAGCAGCCCTGCTGATGATATCAGGTGTGACACCTGAGAGCTCTAATGGGGCTCATAGCATTAGTCAGTGTGTAACACTATCTGACGGCTGTGTGAATGTGAACACCTCCCTGTGTCTATGATATCTTTCCCCTGAGGAGAGCTGCTTGGGCCCCGTACAACATAAATTACAACAGGGAGCTAATGAATCCCCATGGGCCTTTGTCACTATCTACCTATACAGGAGAAATAATCAGAATCTGAAGTCACACCAGAGCTAATGGGCTTATCGTATGCAGTACGCTGCAGCTTTAATCTGCAGCTTAGCTCACCACGCTCTGCTCCTCCCTCATGTAAATGAGACATACAATTAGATTCAACCGGAGGACCAGACTCACTCAGTGTGTTACGAGGTTAGAGGCTTTGGTTAAGTAGAGCAAACATAACATGTCCTCCATTTCATCACTGAGAGAAGCCCAAATGTTCTCTGCATTAGGTTTAAAGCGTGTTAACCCTCGAACAGCACTCTGAAGAAGGGAAGACTAAATATTCTCTTTCTAAAAATGTGTCGCGCTCCCAGAAAAGACACTTTTGGATAAGATGTAATATTCATGACTAAACGAGAGACGTCTCAGATAAAACATTTAGGAAAAGTACATTAAAAATAAATAGATGTGTGTGTGTGTGGACCAGACTGGTTTGACAGTGGCCTGGTGTCAGCTTTAAAGCTCAGAGAACGTTATCAGCGTCGCGCTGAGTGACGGCTGCAGCGTCGTGTTGTTATCCAGCTGGACAGGATAATGATAAAGTGAGAGGAGAGACATGAAACACACAGACAGAAAACACACAGCCCCAGGCTTGTAGCGTGAGTGTGATGACAAGTGTGTGACAGGTGTGTGTATGTGTGTGTGGACAGCCTGTGATCGCCCTGCACACTCTGCTGTGGGTGAGTTCAGGGGATCGATAATTCACCGCCGGCCTAACAAGCTAACCACGTCCTGTCACTCTCTGCACCTTCAGCTGTCGAGTAAAAGCCGCACAGACAAAACAAAACCGACCAACAAACCACCCACCGTGTGTGTGAGTACAGCTGTTGGCAAACTTTGGGTTTCAACCTCTGGCTTGTTTCCTAGAAACATATTATCACTAAGCAGTCTTTGCTGGTCCATGTTACTGTCTCTGCTCTGTGCATGAAGCTGTTCTGTGTCTCTGACCTCTGAGCATCTGAAGGTCCAGACGCTGCTTCAGTAAAGAGACTCTGTCAGTTTGTTCCTTTGTGTTCGGGATATAAAGTCTCTAGTCGGCTTCATCCTGTCAGACGCTGATGTGTAGAGACACAACCCACAGTGTTCTCTCTGAGCAGCCGTGGTCCCGGTGAAGCCGACGGCCAGATCTAACTCATCATCGGTTCTGCTCTGTGATTTGGTTCCTGACACATTTGGAGTTGTGGCTGTTGGTTCGTCTTCTGCTTTACGTGGCAGATCCTTCATAGACCAGAGTCTCAGGGATCTGCTGGAGCCTATCCCAGCTCTCTCTGGGTGAAAGGCAGGGGTCCACCCTGGACAGGTCCCCAGTCCATCACAGGGCCACATAGAGACCAACAACCTCACACACTCACACTCACTCCTATGGGCAATTTAGAGTCACCAATCAACCTGACATACATGTTTTTGGACTGTGGGAGGAAACCAGAGTACCTGGAGAAAACCCACACAAGCACAGGGAGAACATGCAGACTCCACACAGAAAGGCCCCTGATGGGTTTCAAACCAGGAACCTTCTTGATGTGAGGCAACAGTGCCAACCACTAAACCACCGTGCTGCCCTACTTCATAGACGTCTCCATTATTATTTATATTTGCCATAACTCCTCCAGACTCACTAGTTGCCAGACCTAAGTTGAATAAATGCTTAGATGTGTTAGTCAGACAGATCTGCTCGTATCTCTGAACCCTCAGACCTGGCAGCCGTAAGGGGCCGGGGCTGGTAGGTACATCTGGAACACTGAGAAGTGCAGTGATCGGCCTCACTCTGAAAATAGACCGTATTTCAATATTTATTCGTTTTCGGTGCAGATCAGCCTGTATTTTCATCTCAGTGACATCACACTGAGAAGTGGAATTATCTCACACCAGTGAAAACATGTTTTTCTTGTTTTCACCAAAGTATTTTTATAATTTCCAATAAAACTGGGCAGGATGCGTCCTTGTCAGATATTCATGTGGCCTGTGTGTGTGTGCTCTCCACTCTTTTATTGTGGGCTGTGGGTGACATGTGTCACCCATGTGAAATGTGCAGCTGTGAATTGGCAGAACATTTGCTGGCTGCTGGTTTCTTCCTGTGTCTCTTTTTATTCTTTATTTTATTCTCTTATGAGACTTTCGGTCGGTTTTATATTCGAAATTCTCCCTTCGGGTTTTTTATGGCAAACAGCTTGAAACTGCGTCGTCGTGTTGGCAGAGCTTTAACAGGAAGTGTTTGTGATGGAGTAACACGGCAGCACACACCCAGGGTCTGGCTGAAACGTCAGCATTGCAGTGGGTGCTGTGTGTGTCACCCTCGCTGTGAGATGCAGGGCAGTGTGTTAATGTTAGAATCTTTTAACCCGAGCATCGTTAGATGAGATAAGATACAAAGGCCATAGCTGAAACTGAAACGTAGTTAAAATAACATCTTCCTGTTTGTGTATTGACCTACATTAGTTATTTATTATTTTTTTACTTTGTGATTGTTGATCTATTATTTATGGAGCTGCAGTGTTTTCGTCCATCACACTGCACATAAATAAACCCAAAAATCACATTTTCGTCTTTAACCCATTTTAATTTTCTCCATTTTTTGAGAATTTGCTCCTGCAAGAAATGAAGAATCTCATACCTCCAAAATAAATGATAATAAATGAAGTTGTTCTGTGAAAGCAGAAGGTGATAGAAGTAAACACAACAAACCCTCATAAAGGATTTGTGGCCGCTGCACGGCGCTGACCCACCTGTACCGTTGATCGTGAGGTTCAGGCGTGTGGAGGCTGCAGGAGTCCGAGCGAGGTCGACCGGCAGGGAGAGCTGTTGTCAGGCAGTTGTTATTTTCCCAGCTGCCTAATTGGCCTTGGAAGCACTTCTCCTCCCGAGGTGAGGAGGGTTTACTTGTCAGCAGTAAAACAACAAACACTCAGCAGCAGCTCCACAATCACAAAACAAAAACGGGCCTTACTGATTTCTCACGCACAAACAAAACCAGAAATGAAAGCTACAGTTAAAGCCATAGGAACGGACAAGACATTTATTTCTTTTCTATTAAGATCCTACTGAGCACAGCTTAAAATATAGAGTTACCCAGATATACAGAGACAGTTTACTCTGCAGCTTGTTCTTGACCTTGGAAGGAGAAGTTGAACATTTCCCAGCACGTGGCTGTTCTGGACCTTCGTCAGCAAGTGGAGTTTCTCTGGTTGTCCTGCAGCTTTTAGCAGCTTTTCTACAATTTTACCATCACAAGTGGGATGAAGCTCATGTGTTACGAGTGAAAGCTCCAGATCTGCTGCTGACTCTTCTCATAATTAGAATTTATCAAATTTTATTTAGTGCGGTTGCAACTTGATGATGTTTTCCTTAGTTGCACTTTTCCTTGAAGAAATTCTTTTCCGATTCTGAGCCCGTTCAAAGACTCAGCCAACTGCCTTCTAACCCACATCACAGGACACATCGCTTCTGAGTCACAAAACAGTTTTGTGTTTATTGGGATAATGCTGTGTGCAGTGACTTGGGACCAGGTTTTATGTTTAAAGAGGAATGTAGGGCTGAAAAACCGGCTGTGACCAGGAGGGATCTGCTTTCTCTCCCGTATTGCCAGCATCCCGCCCGGTTATGGACACCAATAAAAAAAGATCTCAGGCTTTTACGACCTCCTCCTCCTCCCTGCTGCATTTTAATGCCTTCTGATTTCTCTTGATGGACTCGGGTATGAGTCATTTGAACGCTTTAATTTCAGCAGTTGGACGCGTAGTAAAAATAATTTAAGCTGCGTGTTTTTGTCTCGGAGGCAGTAATGTGTTTCGCGTTTTGATGCATTACATTTATGCCGCTGCAAAGTAGAGCAATGTTAGTTTTAATGAGCGCTTTATAAAGGCTGGTGCAACACCAATACTTAATAAAACCAAGACATGCTATGGAAATATTTTTTTATCTATTATTCATGCTTGCACAATTCCAATTGTGTTTGCTCAACAGTGGAATAAGCTTTAGATCGGTGTGTGACTAAAACTGCCTGCGAGCTCCCGACATTAAGTGAAAGGAAAACAACTTTACTGCCAACACTAAAAATGATTTCTTAGGCTGTTTGTTGGATGACAGGAGAGCGAAACTGCACACTAGTCCCAAAGGTTAAAGGTCAGAGCTGAGGTTCATCTCCTTCCTCGCGCTCCTCTTCCATCAGTAGGCCGTGGAGCTAATTAATGGAGCTGTTCAGTCTAATGCAATCAGGAGAAAGACAAATAAACAGCAGTGCTGCACAACAGCACCACATAACCTTAAAGTGCAACCATAAAAACCAGAAAACACCAGCAAGGCAGATTCTGCTTCTCGCTCTGGAGGCTGCGGTGTTTGTTTCAGCCCTGACCGTCATGGGGTCGCTGGGCCAAAGCCAAATATTTCAGTGATTGTGTTGAAAATGTGACCTTAAAAATTCTGATTTGGATGAAGTAAATATTCACAGCTGGAAACTTACTTAGAAATCTAAGAGCTTATGAGATTTTGTAAAAATTGCACTTAAACTCTGAGATGTCGTCACTAAAATCACTAGGATTCATCCTCTGGGGACCATGAACAGTATATTAAAACCTACCCAATAATTTATAGCTTATCGGAATTAGCTTAATTTATAGGAAGATACATTCAGAACATGGCAGGCAACAAAAACTTCCCCCTCTTTAAATGTCACTGTTCTTTTTTTATTATGTTCTTGTCCTGTAGGAGGTTTTCTCAGGTTTTAAACTACAAAGCTGAAAAAGCAGATGGTCATTTTAAAGTTAAAGGACATCTGCCTGTGACGTAGCCTGAAGCACTGGGGAACATCAGGAGCTGTGTGTGTGTGTGTGTGTGTGTGTGTGTGTGTATACACAGAATTATCCATGGTGCATAAATCTGTTGTTTTCTGAGCCATGGTTTTGAGCTGATGAGAAGAGCACCACAGTGCTTGGCACAACTGGTACAAAAAGAGAGCTGTGTGTGTGTGTGTGTGTGTGTGTGTGTGTGTGTGTGTGTGTGTGTGTGTGTGTGTGTGTGTGTGTGTGTGTCAAACAGTGAAAAGAGACTCTGTGTGCAGGGGCACACAATGCCTGCCCTTGACAGACGAATCACTGACAGATTATTTTGGTTTCTCTTGGTTTTGGTTTCAGTTCTTATGAAAATGAGAGATTCAGTAACAGTTATTTAATTTCTGGGACACTGACAATTCATCAGTTCATCAGAGCCACTTCCAGATTTTCTTTTCTGAGCAGCACATATGTTTTTAGAGAATGAACCCACCTGCACATCAACCGTACAAAATCCTGGGTGACACCATCAAATGTTGGATTCCAGTTTAATAGGTGGTTTGATTCTGACTGAAGGTTTTTACATGCTGCAGATATTTTGCCTGCACACACACCTGAGTGAAACCTGTGGTGGAATAGCTCTGCAGCATCACTGTGACAGCACATTGAGTTGGACAGGAAGATAATCCCTGGTGCTGTTTGATCAATAAAACCCTGATTGGGATTTTTCCTGTGTGGGTTTGACCAGAGGAGCAGGTTTGTTTCATGATCTGAAAAACAAGAACAGGCTGAGTCCCCAGTGTGAGTGAGACCACACACACACACTGACACACACACACTGACTCACACAGCTCAGGCCTCAGGTTTTATCTTCCTCCAAACACTTCTCCTGAGGCCACTGTGACATCACACTGTTTCAGGTCTTTCCAGCTGATCCTCTGAGAACACGATCAAACACAGTGGAAGCGTTTGCTTACACAGGGCCCATGTCGACCCCACATCTGTGTGTGTGTGTGTGTGTGTGTGTGTGTGTGTGTGTGTGTGTGTGTGTGTGTGTGTGTGTGTGTGTGTGTGTGTGTGTGTGTGTGTGTGTGTGTGTGTGTGTGTGTGTGTGTGGCTAAACACACTGTCGGCGTGTCTGTGTGGAGGGGACAGTGGAGGGAGAGCAGGGACTGTGTTTGATGGATGAATGGACCTTGGAGACGAATCACCAGCCTCAGGCTCCTGATCTGTCAGGATGTTCAGGTGGAACTGAAGCAGTGATATATGACAGTTGGCACTTTGGTGTCACTTTGGAACAAGTGGACTAGTTTATCACCTAATGCTCGGTGCCGCTCGGCGTGCCGCCTGCTTTTCATGCTCATTTCTTTAGCTGTGCCGGCAGGTGTTCCTCAGTGAGCTGAACTGACGAGGTGAAGATGGAAATACCAAAACGAAATACCAGTCCAGCCACTTTCACTTACTAAAGCACAATTAAAGTTGATTTTTGGGAAATTCGTCATTTAGCATCAGTCAGTGCAGCTTTGGACCAGTTTGGTACTGCAGCTGTCCCCAGTCCACAGTGTTGACACTGTTTGGAGCCTCACTGTTCTACAGCTGCAGTTTGTGTGTGTGTGTGTGTGTGTGTGTGTGCGTGTGTGTGTGTAAACAATAAAAACAACTGATGCCTGGTGGCGGAAGGTGCTTTGTTGTCCATTTTGCTTGTGAAGGTCAGCGTTTTTCTCCTCATCACTGACTCCTGTTTTTCCTCCCTCGTCTCACACTCCCCGTCCATTGTTCTTCCTATGTGCCACGTTTGTGATTTTTAGTGGGAACATTTTCCACTTGGCCTTTTAGAATTCCTTACCTTGCCTTTTCCCAGTCACGCTGCATGGCTTTACACTCATGCTGGTATGAAGGCAGGTGTGTGTGTGTGTGCGTGTGCGTGTGTGTGCGTGTGTGTGTGTGCGTGTGCGTGTGTGTGCGTGTGTGTGTGTGTGTGTCCGTGTGTCCGTGTCCTCCGCTGACTGACTCCGTGTCATAATTCACTTTGTCACACAGGGATGAGATGTCTTTATGGAAGTTTAATGACTCTCAGCTGTTTTCTCTCTGCAGCTGACTGATGTCCTCACTGAGTCTCCATCATTTAATTAACCAGTGGTGCTAACATGCTCATTAATTCTAATGAATGCATTCATCAGCAAATACCTGGACTTGATGTTAACATCACAAAACAAATGACATTTCTAGGAACACACAAACTTCATTAGCTGAGTTTTCATTTTGCATGATAATTCTTATAATTAGTTTATAAATATCCTGCTTTAGTGCAAATCCTGAGGACTTTATTTTATGGATTATATTTTATGAATCAATTATATGTTTATAGAAAAGGATTTTTCAAAACCTTCAGCTTTCAGAAAGCACAGTGTCGTTTAATCTGTCGGAAAAATCTGACCTTTTAACTGTGCAGTCAGCTCCGAGTTGGCCTGTGGAACAGATGGGACCTGTATTTACTGTCCTTGTTTGCAGCACAGGGCTCGGGCTGTGTACACAACCTCACTTTCCATCAACTACATTTCTGTGCCTTCATTATCCCACATCAAACACCTGAACGTGGTTCAAGCCTGCGGAGAGAAAAGGGGCAGTTTCAGCAAAGGCAGTGGGTCAAATAAAGGACTTCAGTTCAGAGAGGGAGGATAATTATAGATGAGTAACCAGTGGAAAGATAATCTCTTTATGAAGACGGTCTAATGTTTTATTAATGTAAGAGCTTACACAATCACAGAGTAATGTCTGTCCGGTCATTAGTGACTCTTCTGTCGCCTCATTTTTTTTCTATCAGCCTTGTTTAAGGACACCGCACTCCAGGGTAGAGCTGAACTGCCCCTGAACTCACCACGTTACCCCCTGACTCCCACTCGCTCTGATGTCTGGCTCTTCCACCCGTTCTTCTCTGTCTCGTCTCAAATCCGTGTTCGACATGCCAGTTAGATCTGTCTGGCCTCACGGCGCTCTGATTTAAACCAGCTTAAATTAAGATTGAATGACTGTCTCACTTTGACAGCAGTGTGTGTGTGTGTGTGTGTGTGTGTGTGTGTGCGTGCAGATAAAACTAGTGTGATGAGTTCATACAAAGAAGAAAATCCAAGAGCCCCATGATCTTTATCCTCTCATGTCATTGTGTGTATATCAGTGATCTCTGTGAACGTGGTATTAAAGTTAAAATGATGTTGTTTTTGGATGAAGTTATTCTGCCTCTACCTCCTGCTGTAGCTTCATTATACCTGTGTGAGTTCACTATTGCACCTAATCCAAGCTGCAGCTGCAGGAACCTTATTTTTCTGATTAATCTCAGGTTGATTTCTCTGATTACATTAACATTTAAACCGGCTCTGCTTTACCCTGTTAGTGAACCCCTTCCTCCAGTCTCCCAGCTGTTCTCAGATCCAGGTGTGCTGCTAACGGTGATCAACTGTTCGTAGATAATGTGTGACGGCTTCCCACAGTTCAGTTACTATACAGAAAGTGCAGCAGTTTAAAATCTATGCAGCAGGAACCGGCAGATTCTTTCCTTATTATTTTATTGTTCCAGTGCAACTTGGCGTCTGCCTGTTCAGAGGCTCAGGGTGTTATACACACAAACAGTCTGGGCATTAATTGCTTTTCTCTCTCCTCATTATTTTTAAAAACATATTTGCTTAATTTCAAAGCAGACCCACTGCTGCTCCTCTCCAGAGTCGAGCTGAACTGCCCCTGAACTCACCACAGGCTTTGTTTCCTTAACACAGCTGTACAGAGCTTTTTATCTTTTGGCACCGTGAGACTGTTTCATTCCTCTGGGCAAAGTCTATTCGTAGAAAAAACATGTTTCCACTTTTCAAAGTCAGGTGTCATAAAAAGTATTGTTTTTACAGTTTCACTTTGACTCCCAGTCCAGTTTGGGGGGCTAGAAAATACTACAGCAACAGGACGGGTCCGTTTGTCCTATGTGCTGCTTTGATGGAGCACCACGCTGGTTTCACGGTTCCTGCTTCCGACCCGTTCCGCTCTTGACTCCAGGTGGCAGCCTTAGTCTTTCTTTCATTCATCTATAATCTTGGACTCCTCAGCTTTATTTGCTGCTGTGATTGAAATGTTCTTTTGATTCTAACCAGAAGGTTTCGGATTTACTCCAAGACCCGTCTTGGGTCATTTGAGGCGCTGAATTTAGAAAGAAAACAGACATGGGAACGAAACTTTGGCTTGGTCCTTCTCTGACACTTTCACCATGAAGGCTGTGAGCAGAGATTTCAGCAGCATCTGGGAAAGAACTTACCTCAGATTTTGGTGGAGTTCCTCGCTGATTTGTTGGGAGGGCGGTGTGCCACGACAGACTAGAACCACAACAAGTGCTAGTGCACTGCTTTAAGCTTTTCACCTGAACCTCTGCTCCGACTTTAAAACAATGAAAGTGATTTCAGTAGCATAAAAGAGCAGAAAGTGTTTAGCTGTGACAGCAGCCGTGTGGAGGTGGACACAGTGTTTGTGTGACTCACGTCAAAGTGACAGTCAGCAGGATCATGACATCGGGCTCATGTTGTTCATTATGTGACGGAGGTTTTAGTTCAGCTCCACTTTACCAAACTGTTTCCTTGAACCTGGAAGCATCAAACTGAATTTCCTCTTAGGTGTTTTGCAGTTTGACTTCAGCAGGGCTGCAGCTAACGATGAGTTTTGGAGTCAAGTATTCTACCGAATATTTCAGCGATTACTAGATTAATCAGATAAAATAGACATTTGCATTTTAAACAGTAATACTATAGTGTAATACCTGATAGAAACTACATGTTACCTTAAAATGACGGTACTTTGTGTCGGCTCTGCTGGGTGAGCCGGTCTAGTTCACAGCTGGATGCTTCCTGTCCAGATGTTGAAGCATTGACGAAGTGCTGTTGCGTTACACCAGTTCTACTTTACAAAACACGCGTTACAGCATGTTGTCACCTTTTTTAAGTTTGAAACGATCCCAGACTTTGGACATTTTCTGCCTTTTATGGACAGTTTCACTCCCATAGGGCCAACTCTTGATACTGAAGTGCGTTGTGCGACAGTGATTATGGTCCGTGTGGAACAATGATCCCCAGGCGGAGCAGGTCCGATAACGCAAGTGATAGAAATTAAACGAAGCAAATTCTTTGCCTCGAGGATTTTTTGTAATCGAATTCCTCAATGTCAGTTACCTGAACCTGTGATGAGGTGAAAAGTTGCCAGCAGCGTTCATCCAGCATCAAGTCATGGCGCCAAGTTTATGTTTGCATCGAGGGAGCTGAGAAAACACTTGTCGCAAATGCTCAAGTTCTACTTCCTTTTCCCTGAAACCCTATGAGTTAGAACCAGGAATCTTTAGCCCTGCTGGGGGACTGGGTGTGTGGGGGTTAAATTTGCAATATCTCAACAACTGTTGAGAAATTCTTGGTTCCCAGAGGTTGAATCATCCTCACTCCTTTTCCTCATCCAGTGCTGCTATGACCAAGTTCCTGCAAATCTGCAAATCCCATCAGATGTGCTTTGTGTTTGCTGTTAGGTGGTAAAGGTTAGCAGGCCGACATGCTAAGCTCATGCCTCATACATGTAGCTGTGTAGTGAGGACCACAGCAAACAAAAACATGTCCTCAGATCATAACTTAAGTCTGACTGTTAAATAATTGGGTCAACTTTAAAGCTCATCAAATCCTGCTGGAAGATCCATAAACTAGAACAGCGAACAGGTCACAGCATGTGGATTAATGGGATATAAAAGCCTCCATAAACAAACTGCTTCTTTTGCCCTGAATATTTAGCTGTGACAGTTTTGTGTCAGCATTATTACGGTGTGGGGAAACAGCTTTGTTTCATTACACAGAGTAATTGTCAGAGTGGGAACACAGACTGAAATCCCAGGAACCCAGTGGTGGTTTTCTCTTCCTGACCTGACGGTGACAGACATTTCTCTCAGGGTTTATGCTGCTCAGCTCTGTCCTCCTCACTTGCTCTGTTCCTCCTTCAGGGCAATCTGACCCCATTTCTCACATCCCTGACTCTCCCCGTCTCTTCTCACTCACTGCCTCCGTCCTCCAGTGCAGGCGCTCGCCTCTCCGCTGCTAATTATTCAGTCATGCCGCAGGTTTCTCTCTCTAACCCATTTTCTGCTTCTCTTCGCTCAGCGGGGAGCTTCCCCCTCGGCTGCTCTGTGTGCTTATTTCCTCTTCACACAGAAAACACACCCACCTGTGCAAATATGACGTTCTGCTTTAAGAGATGTAGTTTTATTTATGTGCATGCACTTGTGTGTGTGTGTGTGTGTGTGTGTGTCACCCTGTATTAGCCAACCCATGCATCTTTTGCAGCATGCCTGCCCGCCGTGCCCACGAGAGATTCAATTATACACTGTTTTACGACACACACACACACACACACACACACACACACAGCCCCCACCAAACGCTCCCTCCATCACTTACTTTTCTCATTAAATAAAAACACCACTTCACTGCAGCATTGTCTCCAAAACAATCTCTCATTTATGAATCTGTTCCTCCTCCTGCCCTCTGATCTAATCTCACCTCCAGTCTGTCTTCTCTCTGCTCCCAGGGATGTTTTCTTTTATCGTTTCTTCACTTTAAAAGCAAACTCCCCTCTGCTACGTTTTGTCTCTCTCTTTTGTTTGGAATCTGTTGACTCGTTAGACAAAGGAGCAGCAATATATTTTTCTAGAAAATCAGCGTTCATTTGTTTCCCGCTTGCCTCCCTCATTGACGTGTCATTCATCATGTTTCCTGAAAGGTAAATCTGTCTGTACATCACTCTTCCAGAGCTCTTGATCCTCCAGCCCGGGGAGGAGTGGCCCTAATGGGGCACGGTGACAGCACTCTCAGCCCTGTGCTCACGCAAACCAGCCACTACTAAATCTCCACAAATCCTGAGATGGTTAAAGGTGCTGTTTTTCTCCAAGGAGCCCTGAGAAGCAGCTGCAGTGTCATTAGAGTCTGTCAGCAGAGACAGACAAAGAAAATCAGGAAGGTATTAGAGAGGATCGAGGTGAGACTCTCTCCACAAAGAACCAGTCGCTGTCAGTTACCAGACTACGCAGGCGAGAGACAGAGGGAGCGTGAGAAAACGAGGACAGAGGGATTTCTGAAGCTCGGCTCGATGTGATGCCTGTCACAGAGAGAGCGCGGTGATAACCAAAAACCTCACCCTCACACAGTAGCTGCAGGGTGAAATTGCTGTCATTAAGCAGCTACTGAGTGACAGAGAAGGGAAGGATTTCTGTGTAACTGCTCCTCAAGATAAACCTGCACCGCCTCGTCCCCCCTCTGGCCTTTTGTTCTTTCTTTCTGTTCCTTCCCTGTTTCCAGCTGCTGTTAAAAATGAGTTTGCACAGAAATATGGAGCCTGAATTCACCAACCAGCTGTCAAATTAATTACACCGTGGTTCATGTCAGGAATAATCTAAATACGGACAGTGAAAATCGAAAGTACAGTATTTAATGTGGTAAACAATAGTGTGGAGGACACTCTCTCTCTCTCTCTCTCTCTCTCTCTCTCTCTCTCTCTCTCTCTCTCTCTCTCTCTCTCTTTAGGCTCTTTTTACAATATTTTGAGCTGTTGTATATAATAGTCCTTATATTGTTCATCCTTCCGTACCTTGTTATTTCTGTGATTACTTAAATTGGCTGCTGGGATGCTTTAATAACATCCTCCATCCAGCCAGTACCAGGGTGAGGTGTTAAAATACCAGCAAACAGCTGCTGTCTGTGTTTTTGTATAAACTGCTTTGTGTCTTTGTGTTGAACAAACTCTAAAGTGTGTAGAGGAGCTTCTCCTTGGCAGCAACTACACAGGACTCATATTTGTATATATGTGACGTTGCTGAGTGCTGAGCAGGTATACCATGTACCATAGAACCAAAATAAGCTCAAAGAGGCTAAACGGCTGCAGATGCAGTGTTGCTGATGGTCCCCTGTGGGCAGTGCCCACTGCACAGCCTTGTTTTGTGTTTCAATTGGGGCTTTTGGGCAGTTTTACAAAGTGACTCCCTGAGGAACAGTATGTTGAGATTTTCTGATGCTCTGCTGTCTCACTTGTTGACATTACTGCTCCCACTTGTTCCGCTCTGGATTTTAAAAACCCTTCCAGCTGTGCAGGCTTATGTAACCTCTCCTTTCTCCATCCTAATAATTCTCTTTGCGTATTCCTGCAGCTCGCTCTTCCTCCGCTGCTCGCACACACACACACACACACACACACACACACTAACACTTGTTGTCATCTTTGGCGACTAAAAGCTTTTCCTTGGATTTCACAGCAGCAGCAGGAGCTTTTCTTCACAAAAGAACTGGATGCAGGAAAAAGATCAAACGCAGAAACACTGGCTCAGCCCTGCACCAGCAGGAAGGGAGGGGGAGGCTGTGGCGGACGTGAAACAGCAGGCGGGAGGGATTTCAGGGGTAGGACAGGTTTCAGAGAGAGAGAGAGAGTTTTAAGCCTGTGAGGGAGAGATGATGGCACACGATCAGGACTGTGGTTTAAATTTAGACATGTGGAAGCCAGACGAGTGATCTGCCTCTCGTTTTGAAATCAGAGCAGATGACGTTCAGAGGTGCACGCTCAGCCACAGCAGCAGAAACACACCATGGTAGACGCTTCCACAGATGTGTTCAGATGAAAAGAGACCGTTGGAAGAAGAATTAGAAAATTCCTCACAGGATCAGGAGTGAGGACGAGAAACAGGAGAAATGACCATGTCAGTTTTGGTCATTTGCTCAGGCGGAAATGTTGAGATGGTCAAGTCCAGTGATTCAGTGTGATAATGACAACTGGAGTTTTATTTGTCATGATTAAAACAGCGTTCCTGTGCGGTTTGGAGACAGAAATACCTGAACAACTGTTGGATGGATTGTGTTGAGATTTGGTTTTTGTGCAGCCCCAGGATGAGCTGCAGGAACCTAAATATCAGCTTGTTAGCACTGTCATTTTGAGTTAAGCTCTGGTGGCTCCCAAAGGTACCAAAAAGGTCACCTGAGATGTCAGTGTGAATTGGGACCGGGAACAGATCATATATATAATATATGCATGATGCTGTGTGAGAGAGTGAAATAAAATAAAAATCTAAAATAAAATATTCAGCTCCACACAAAAACCCTCTGCTGTCCCTGCAGCCTGGTGCTTGTGGTGTCCTCATGCTGGATTTCAGGACTGGTTCATTAGCAGCTCCATTCATTCATGAGTTGCCCCTTTTCACTCAGCCCCAAATCAGAAAATATGAGTGAAATGTTGAGAAATCCAACCTGAGATTGATCATTTTTAGTTACTGGAACTTAAAACCTGAGTTATAACCAAATGTCATGGGTCTGATGGCATCACTGGTGCTCACACACCCTCACACACACATCACCTGAGATTAGTCATCACCATCTGCCCACTGCTATATTCAGGTATTAGCTACATCTCTGAGCTAAACCTGGGTTATCACACTTATACATCCCACTTTATCCTCACACACACTCACACACACACACACACACACACACACACACACACACACACACACACACACACAGCAGCTTAGTAGGTGATATCTTTCTTCAAATAACACACACCAACACACACACAGAGCAGAAATTGTCAGCAGCAGCTTGGTGGTTTATATCTCACACCAGTGACAGACTGACACACTATAAAGAAATAAATGCCCTTAAACTTCGAGGGAAGGTAAATGACCTGTTTAACAGCTCACACAGTGAATTCAGTTTAAAGTCCACAGTTTCTAATTCCATCACACTCACAAATACTGTTTTCAGTCAGCACTACTTGTCTGAAAGTGGGACTCAGCTGGAGGCTTTTAATGTGAAATTTCTGCGCAGGATGTGTTTCATTTCAACAATGTAAATAATATTTTCAATGTAAATAATTACAGAAACAATATGAGAACTGCATCAACAGGAAATGAAATGGCACCAGGTCCGACAACAAAAATGTCACTAAAATATAATAAAATTAGGAATAAATAAATAATCTCTAACAAAATCTTTAATATGGGCCTGTTTGGGAAGCACAAGCTGCATAAGACTGTTAGAAGTTAGAAACACCACAAATTACCTGAAACCGACTGATTGCTGACATCAGCTGTTTTCAGCAAGAACATCTGGCTAATTACTTTCACCATTTCTCATTTCCTGTGGGTCTAATGACCATAGACCAGACTCTTCTTTCCTAAACAAGAAACATGAGTTTGTCACAATTGTTGTCTGCAAACAATGTACACATTGTAGTCTGACACACACACACACACACACACACACACACACACACACACACACACACACACAGCAGCTTAGTAGGTGATATCTTTCTTCAAATAACACACACCAACACACACACAGAGCAGAAATTGTCAGCAGCAGCTTGGTGGTTTATATCTCACACCAGTGACAGACTGACACACTATAAAGAAATAAATGCCCTTAAACTTCGAGGGAAGGTAAATGACCTGTTTAACAGCTCACACAGTGAATTCAGTTTAAAGTCCACAGTTTCTAATTCCATCACACTCACAAATACTGTTTTCAGTCAGCACTACTTGTCTGAAAGTGGGACTCAGCTGGAGGCTTTTAATGTGAAATTTCTGCGCAGGATGTGTTTCATTTCAACAATGTAAATAATATTTTCAATGTAAATAATTACAGAAACAATATGAGAACTGCATCAACAGGAAATGAAATGGCACCAGGTCCGACAACAAAAATGTCACTAAAATATAATAAAATTAGGAATAAATAAATAATCTCTAACAAAATCTTTAATATGGGCCTGTTTGGGAAGCACAAGCTGCATAAGACTGTTAGAAGTTAGAAACACCACAAATTACCTGAAACCGACTGATTGCTGACATCAGCTGTTTTCAGCAAGAACATCTGGCTAATTACTTTCACCATTTCTCATTTCCTGTGGGTCTAATGACCATAGACCAGACTCTTCTTTCCTAAACAAGAAACATGAGTTTGTCACAATTGTTGTCTGCAAACAATGTACACATTGTAGTCTGACACACACACACACACACACACACACACACAGTGTTGCTTCCTGCTGCTGTAGCTTTTTGAATGGGATCTGTCATTGGCTTGATGAATGGACGCTCTATTTATAAAAGCTGCTGATTCTGACTTTGGGCTGAGCCACAGTCTCACACTTCCTGCAACCACTGATGGGTTCTCCACTGGGTGGGAGGAGCACGGAGCACGGAGCACACACCTTTATAACAACACCATAGAGTGTGTGTGGGGGGGTGCTGGCACAGGCTTCTGTGGACCAGGCTCAGTGAACAGCCTGTCAGCCAGTACGGCTGCAGGACTCTAACAGTCACAGTGGTTTCTCATAACTGATCAGTTAAATGTTCACTTGATTAGATTTTGCACAACTTTTAGATGTGTCAGTAACAACGTGGTCTGTTGGTTCGTAAACGGGTCGGACGATTTATTCCGAGTGATTTTCACGTGTACGGTGTGAAATGTGTGTGTGTGCAGCGTGTTGATGTGTTGTGGTTAGCATTCAGAGCATTTCTAAATAGATAAGCAACACACACACACACACACACCCACCCACCCTGCACCCTGGGTGTGTGTGTGTGTGTGTGTCCCCGTATGTATGTAATATGTATGTAAATAAGGTACAGCACTGGTCATGGACACACACATTAATCGTAGAGATGACTGCTAGCATGGCGTGTCTCTGTGGGTTTCATGTCAAGGAGTGTGTGTGTGTGTGTGTGTGTGTGTGTGTGTGTGTGTGTGTGTGTCAGGCCTGTTACTCCTACACATATACAGTAAATGACTCCCCCCCCCCGCCCTCTCCTCTCCCTCATATGTCTCATGTTTATCCAGTTTGTCATCCTCCTGCTCCTCAGTCATTCCTTTCTTCTTTCTCCCTCTTCTCCTCCCGTGGTCTCCCTACTTCTTGCCTCCCATTTTCTCGTCGCCTCCTCTGCATCTTCTCACTCTCGACTGTTAATCCTGTTTCCTCCCTGGTTTGGACCCAAAGCCAAGTGGAGACATCTAGCAGATAAATCTTTACATACAGCGTTACCGTCACTGGAGCACTGACGTTTTCATTACAGGATGTTTTCTGCATAAAGCAGAAGCAGTAACGATGCATTCGTTCAGCAGAGTCTTTGTTAACGTCAGTGATATTTATTTTGTTGTTTCAAACCCAAGAACTTGTTGTGTCTATAAATCTGTTTGTCTTTCTAAACCTTGTGATGCCTTCAGCTCATTTATTCCTATCACATTTAATTTGTAGTCTGATAATCAGATTAGGTTCAGGGGGTTGAGGAGTGTAATCAGTCTTTCTGGTGGGTTGGTTATGTCTGATAACACTAATTGGACAAAGTGAACCCAGACGCATTAACGGCCCTTAACTCCAACTCCAGAAGGTCACTGAGCAGATGGAAGAGTCAAGTAGAAGAAGTTGAAAATGCTGAAATAGAGAATCACTGAGAGAACAAAACCGGAAAATCAGGAATAGTGAAATAATTATCATTGATTGTGATCAGCTTTTTGGGCTTTTTCCATAGATGGTCCCTTAAACCTGAATTTGCCACCTGGCGTTGCCCACTATAGTGTATTTACATGTGCAGCCATGACTGTTAGACTGAAATCCAGCAGGTCTTTAATGAATGTTGATTTTCTGGCTTTCTGGACTCTGAGTTTTCGCTCTCTGTCCGATCGCCGGTCATGTCAGTCACTTCCGGCATGTACATATATCATCAGAATCCTTTCATCAGGACTCGCTGCTGTTTGTTTTACTGACCGTGTCTGTGTAAGGAAGTCGAGGTCATGAGATCCCAAGCTACTGTGTCACATGTTCCACTTTAGTATCCATGTTTCTAGTTGGCGCCTTGGTTAAAGAGACGTGTTACACTTCACCGCACTCGTCATTTATTTTAGAATATGAGCAGAAACACTCTTGGAAACCTGTTTCAGCTTTTCAAAGAGATTGATAAAATAAATTGTTTTTGAGAAAGTGTGTTGACCTCACCAACACTTTCCTGCTGCAAACACTTTGACCTCAATTTGCAGCCTCGTCCTCCGACTCTGAAAGGTCTCAGAGTCCCAAATGGTTTTCACAGGAGCAGATGACATCAGCCCACACACGCACCCACGAGGTGAGCGCCCCGCCTGCCTCCACCTCCTCCTGGCCTCCTTATCGCTGCCTCAGAATAGATGGTCCCGTTCTCTGGAACTTCATCCATTTTTCATGCTGCAGGCCTCCGGACGCCGCGTCTGCCGCTGTCGCACGTGTTGATCCCAATAAATATTAGATGTCCGAGTTCTGCTTCCAATAACACTGGCAGACCTCGCTGCCACGTGTGCACGTACGCACTAACTTGATTAGAGCACAGCTTGCACGCACACGTGCTATCTCTCTCTCTGACAGGGCGCTGGTCATACTCTTTAAAGGTGTGTGTGTGTGTGTTTTCTTTAAGCTCAGTGCAGCATCACTGTGACTGTGCTTCAGATTTGTTGTGATAGTTTACAGAACTGACCTGCACGTTACAAGCACCAGGACAAATCAGAATTGTTCGGTTCTGATCGGCGTCTGTGTGTGTTTCTCTTCTCGATCGTATTGGTGTGTTTGGGTCACGTGGTAAGTTCTAATTTCTGAACTGACTCAGCAGATGTTGTGCAGATGTAAATCTGAGCTCATGTGGCTTCTCTAAATGCATGGCCACATTATCAATAGCACAGTGTTCACTGTGACGTTATATTATATATAATGGAATCAGTGTCACTCTGTGGTCTTGTCTTCACCTATTCTTTGTCCCATATCACCCACTGGTCCCTCTCGTGCTCCTTCCTCTGACTTATGTCAAAGACGAGGACACCTCAACGTTTGTGGAAATGCTGTGAGTGCAGGAAAACTGTTCTGGATGCGGCCAACATCTGTCACAGTGTGCAGATGTGCTGCTGTTGGTGTTGGCAGGTGAATGTAGATCCCCTTTTGTTTGCCCTGTAAATGTGATGTATTTTTTTGGGGAATGTTTTTGTGAGTAACAGTTCGGACAAAACGCTGAACAGCTGCTCACAGTAAACACTTAATACTGTAACGTGGCTCAGACATGGCCGTCACTTTAGTTTAACCAGTAGGTCTAATTTTACACTTAATGCTAACATGCTAAAATGCTAAAAAAGTACAAAATAAGTTGCAGCATATTAACATTTAACAGTTGTCACCACGTCGGCGACTAAACATGACTCTGCGAACAACTAACAGAAAAACTCAGTTTGAATAAGTGCAGCTTAATTAAATCAATGACTGAGACTGTAAATGTGCTAAAAGTGGTTTCAGCTAATAAATAATGTAAGTTAACTGTGATTGAAGCAGTGATACACTGTACATGTGTATGTCCTCATTAATGCATCAGTATGTGCAGCACAGACTGTACATAGCTGGTGTTTACTGGCCAATGCAGCCGTATGTGTAGGCTGACAGTGACCTCAGTATCAGTCATCAGGGCAGGATGTGTACCAATATACTTCCTGTGGCCTGGTGTGTGTGTGTGTGTGTGTGTGTGTGTGTGTGTACCGAAGGTTTCCAGGGGCCCAGAGGTGCTCAGGGTTAATGGATGGAGCCCCGTACCTCCTGCTGACAGCCGGTTAATAACAGAAGAAACACACACTCACATGCTGGGGCAGGGAGGTGTGTGTGTGTGTGTGTGTGTGTGTGTGTGTGTGTTGGGGGGTGGGGGAAGGAAGGTGAGACACATGGTCACTGAAGGTGGAGCGAGAGAGTAGAAATGAAATAGAGAGAGAGGAGGGAAACAGGGAGGACGTCATGGTGTCGCTCATTTACCAGGATCTCACACTTCGTCACTGTACATCTTTGTCTAGAGGCTGGAGTTACATAAGACTTGGGAATGCACATAGTTTGTTTGTTCTGTACAGGCATTTCTAGGTTTAGGTGTTTGGGTGTGTGGTTTATGGCTGTACCTGTCACTCATGGTCCCCTGAGGATTAATCTGGACTGTTCATGTGGTTTGATCACCAGGTCAAAATTAAAGTGTTTTCTTTGCTTCGGACCGAATATCTGCTTCTTTTCTTCACAGTCAGCATCACGAACGTATTGATCAGGACAGCCATTAACTTCCATCTGTTTCCATACAATATCAAAATCAATCAACAGACGTGAAACTGGCTTTCATAGATAAACATTACAGCATCGATACGTGGTGATGTATTTTACAGATTAAAAAGATCAGATCACTGAAATTCATACCACAAATAAACACAACTGTGTGTGTGTGTGTGCATTTGTGAATAAGGATAACACACACACACACACACACACAGGCTGAAAGTGTGAGAGAGAAAGGCTCAGATTATAGGAGACCTCTAAAGTAAATCAAGAGCTCCAGGGCTGAATGAGCGTCTGTGACAGGAAGATCAGCGCTAATGGTTTTAATAGTCCAACATCACCCCATTAAGACCCGCACATGCACACGCTCTCATTCACATCTGACGGGGACAGACTCTGAAAGCTGTTTCTCCCTCTGTGGTTTCTCCTCTCTTCCACCGAGACGCCTTTTCCACCGGGTCAGCATTAACATCAGGTCTTAAGGAAAGTGACATTAGCGATGATAGATGAGTCGCACGTTTCATTAATCACTCAGCTGAAAGGTGTGTGCAGGGAGGAGAGGGATGAACGGGGGATAGGCACGGCGTCCTCCTGGTCCTTTGGCCTCCCTTTGTTTGTGGTAGGAGAACAGAGGATGTAAAACCAACACGCCAACAAAGTCAAATAGCTGCGGAGCTTCCTGCCTCCAGTCATAAAGTCCATTTTGTCGTCTCAGAAAAGCTCTGGCAGTGATCACGTGTCTGGAAACTGCTCATGTGACTCATCTCGGTCTTTCTGAGGGTTGCCATGTTTGTACAGTGACGAGCGTAAAAATCAGGCGTCTGTGACGGAATGAGAGTGTGACAGGTTTGATCTCACAGAGAACCTGAAAAACTCGAGCGGTAAGAGCTTCATGATGATAATATTATAGCAGCGAGGAAACCTCATCCGTCAGTGTCAGCAGGCGGCCCGTTATTGAAAGGCTCTTCGTTCTGGTGAAGACTTTGACATGATGGACGTCCTGTGATTGAGAGAGACACATTTTTCAGACCGTTTCCATTATTCAGATAAGACGAGCAGGTTTTAAGGCAGAGATTTATCTGGCGGAGGATTTATCTGGAGGATTAGGGTCTATCAGGTTCACCCGAATGTTCTCGTTGCACGTGGAACCACAGTATATTTAAGGGGGTGACCATGATGCACATTACCCATCAGCGTGTTAGCATGACATTAGCATTTAGCTGAAGCTGTTAACACACTTCAGATGCCACATACACGGTTCCAGTGTACGTTTAGGTCCACGCTGCTGCTGCTGGTCCTCAGTGGGCTCAGCGTAACAAACAGACAGTTTCACATCACACAAGGTCAATTTGTTCAATAACCATTTGTATTTTAAATCCTACTCAGCCAGGCTGAAGTGCCATCATTGAGGCTTGCTGCAGGTTTCCCGTACACAGCTCCCCCATTAAGATTACCATTTAGATACAGAACAGGGTGGGATCACACCTCCCATAGTTCAGGATGGAAAACCTCCTCCTCAAATAACCTCCATTAACGCCGCTATGTAGCTGCACACAAACACACAAACACACACAGGCAGTACGCATGAGAAATGAGCCTTTTTCCACTTTCTTCTCTCTCTTTTGTCTCTCTGCTTCTAATCTTCCTGTTCTTTTGTCTCTAGTTTTATTTGTCCTCTCTCGTTTGTCTTCTTCTTTGTCTTTCTCTGGCTCTTTGTCTTTCACTTGCCCTACTTTTTATTTCTGCCTCCTTGTGTCTGAGTCCTTTCTTCCTTTATTTTTGACTTTCCTTTTCTGTCCTCAGCTGTTCTTGCCTTGAATTATTTTCCTGTCTGTGTCTTTTTGTGTATTTCTCTGTGTTTGTGAGGACCGACCAGGAAGGACTGTGTTTAGTTTTTAGTTTCCACTCAGGTTATCTGATGGCCAGCGGAGGTGACGGTCACCTGTCTCAAGTAACCTGTACCCAGTCACCCACGTCCTGGGGACTGATGGGAGGGGTGTGCCCTGGGAGGCAACAGGGACAAATGGGAAAACCAGGAGCAGAAAGAGGAGGAGGAGGAGGAAGAGGAGGAGCAGGAGGAAGGAGAAATGAAAGAGCAGAGATAGCAGCAGCTTTTCAGTCTTATCTTAATTATTCTCAGGATGACCCAGCTCTGGTGGTGACCACTGACACCTAATAAGCCCGACACCCCTAACCTGCTTCACCCCAGGTGGAGAGTGTGTGTGTGTGTGTGTGTGTATGTGTGTATATGTACGTACATGACTTTCTATCATTGTCTCCACACATTTCACACTGATACCATTCTTGTGTGGGCTTGTGAGGACCAGCCAAAAGGTTTTTTGAAAGTTAACACTTTTTTAAAGTCAGAATCAGGTTTTAGTCTCCTGACAACTACAGTGAGACAGGACTGTGTGTGTGTGTCTGTATATTAATGTGGATGATCAAACCATCACAAATCTCTGCACCGTGAACATTTGGATTTTCTCAGGAATGGTGCTGAGCTTCGTTCGATGAAATGACTTCATGCCTTCTGATTCCTCAGCAGTTGAAATTCTTCATTGTGTCAAAAGAAATTCAGAGGATTTGGAGCCACCAAGGCCCTTGAAGTTCTGGCTTTACAGTGTGTGTGTGTGTGTGTGTGTGTGTGTGTGCGCGCAGTGTATGCCTTTATGAATATATAATATAAGCAAATAACTTCATCCATTAGTGCTGCTTCCCCACTGAGTGGACAATGAAGCTTCTCCCTCGTCTGCATCTTCTCTGTCGCCCTCAATTTAACGGCCCATTGGGCAGCTGGAGGAGGCCTCGGAGAGATGAATCCACCGCTCAGTCTGAGGGAGATTCAGTCCACAGGAAAGTATATTGGCCTGGTGCTTTAACCGCACCAGGCTGCGGAGAGGGAACGTGTAAATGAAGAGAACAGAGCTGAGGCAGGTGAGCAGGAAGGTGTAATGGCCTCCTGCTGCTGGGAGACGGGCTAATGGTGATGGATGGCCTTATTTAGACTCATTTTGTTTCCTTAAGTTCCTGTTTCATTAGATTCCTTTCTTTGCTCAGTCATGTATAAATGATAAGAAACTTAAGACCTGGGCATTTACCTGTTCACACCTGAGAATGAGAGAATACTTTCTGAACAGTATCATATGTGTCAGGCGCTCGACGGCCGACGTCGCTTCGACCGCTAACCGGCGTAACCCGATGATGTCGCTACCTGCTGCGAGCGTCACACGATCCTGGATCTGATACCTGATGCAGGCAGCAAACAGTACTGAACCGGTTTCAGCTCAGAAACAGCACAGTGTTAACACGACCGTACTCAATATTCTCAGTACAAGGATTTATCTCTTTCATTACCTTGAGTTTGGCCTTGAGTTTCAACAGACATCAGTCCACCACAGAATCCAAAATAACAGTCGCAGAGACGAGAGCAGAACCACAGCCAGGATTAAAAGACACTTGAGTCCGTTTTCTTTATGTCAGTGTCGCCCATGTTCAGTCCCACCCAGGGTGTTTTTGGTCCCTGCAGTCGGATCCTGTTTCCTTCCATTTCCACTCACCACTCCAGTTAACATGGAGAGACTTAAATACCAGGCCTGTTTTCAGTTTTGCCAACACGGTGCTATTGTTGTGCACTAATTAACGCGACCCCGTGGAGTTTTCTGGTGAACAGCTACACACAGTGAGTCTCAGTGTGACCTTCGAGTCCTGTAACATGTTGAACACATCTGAAAATCTGACTTTCACACAGCTGAACTTCACATCTCGTTTGCTGCTTTATTGCTGCACGTTCACTGAGGTTTGGCAGTAAAATTCGAAAAGGGTATTTCTTAAAAGTCACATATTTCCTCTTGTGTTTTTAGTTCTGGTGTCTTTTGTTGCAATAATTCAGTTTTGGTTTTTCTTTTCCATTTGTAAGTTTCTGTTTCAGCTGAAGATAAATTTTAAAAGGTTTTGTTTGAAGGGGCCGAAACATGAAAGAAGTCTGGGACCTTTGGGACCCAGTGGGATTTAAATCACTGTGACCATTTATTTTAAGTTATAAGATACATTTTTATACTGAGCTCAGCTCATTGAAAATGAATCTATCAACAAAAAAAAAAAAAAGGTTTCATCTTATTTGTATTTTTGGGGCAAAATGACTGACTGTGTGAAAATGCAGTCAGTTGCAGACTGTTGTGAAAACTGGCAGGCTGCTTATTCACTCACAGCCCTTTCTTCTCTTTTCAACTTTAGATGTTTAGGTTGCTGTGAGGGAAAAAATATTTCAGGCCACATGGTCTCGTCTCCTGGACTCATAATAATCGTGAGGTCACTGATTTGCAGGAATATCCAGAAGCGACTGCTGAACGAGGAGAGGAGTGGACGTGCTGCTTGAGGTTTCTGTTGAAGATGCTTGTTGAATGAGGCAACAAGGAGCACCCAGAACACAGCAGAGGGATTATATGTCCCCTGTGGCCCGGGAAGGGACAAGTAGACTGGAGATTTTCATGGCTGCACAAAGATCTTTGAATCTAAGGCCTGAGACTTAAGTTTTTTTTTGATTGAGTTCAGTGAGAGAGGATCAGTGATCTCAGTAATCCAACCTTCTCTGTGTGGATCTCCAGAGACGTGCATGTGCATCACTGCAGTGGAAAATACTGTGGCAGCATTATGGTCTAATGTTGCATATTTAGAGACACAGTCATGAACATGAGTTAACAACTATCTGCCTGATGAAGTGCCGTTGGGGAAGGGACTGGATCGCTGTCCCCTCCAGCACAGCGTCTGTGCAGGCCCCGTTATGTTTTCACACTATCGGAGATTAAGTGGAAGCAGCATTTCCCTTCAGGGATCAATAAAGAGTCGCATTATTACCGTCATAAACCTGCATGTTTATGTAAGTTGCATCAACCTCCTGCAGCTCTCAGGGTTATTCTGTGGACTGCATGTCATGAAATTGTATCTACACTGTGAAAAGGTGAATGAACTCAGGTTTGGCAGATTTATGCTCCACTGCACCCCAGGGTGTCATACTGTAGCCAGGGATGGCGATTGTGATGTTTTCAGCTTTAATAGCTCATGCAGCACTAAGGTAAATTCACAGAAGCACTAATGTGGATTCTGGCTCCTTCATTTTATTATCAGCAGCTTCCAGTGCAGGCATTTACAGTATATTTAGAAACGGCTGCCTACGTGGCTTCACGCTCCCGTTTGCCTCACAGCACCCTCCGTACCACAGCACGTTCTCTACATATGAATATTCATGCATGTACTTTGCAATGTGCAGCTTTTCTGCAGCTGCTTTGTTCTCTCTTGCTCCTCACGGTTCTCTGTAAAGAGGATTTGAGTTAACAGACAGACAGGAGCTGATTTTGCCTCTTTTCTTCTGTAAACTGTTTCATTTTCTGATGCTAATTTTCATTCAGGTCTCACAGAACAGATTATTTCTGGTATGCATCTTCTCTTTCATGTTGTGGGGCAGTCGATGTCTGATTATATCAACAGGTCTCATACATAAATGACAGTATTGTTGGGTGGAGTTAGCAGAGTCATTTTGAGTGCGTTCGTGTGCACAGTTTACTAGTTCATTTGCCGTTTCTGCAGGTTTAGTAAACTTAGCAAACTAACTAGTAAAACAATATGATGTGACTGCTCTGAAGCTCCCTGAACTTTGGACGGTCCAGATTCCATTAGTCTCTGTGGAACGGGGACAGAAGCAGAGACTCAGGCAGGAAATGTTTAGATTTATGATTTTCATAATTTGCATGAACAAGCCCTTTAAAAGAAAGACAGCAGTTTCCGTGCCTTTAATTCCTTCTCCACAAAGACAAAGCATCTGTCTCTACATTTCCATACTTTATGTAAATATGTGTATGTTATTTTCCTCTGCTTTGCCTCCATTAATAAGCTTTGCTCCAACATAAAGAACCACAGATTGCCTGGAGGGATGCAGATCTGAGCTCTGTGTGTGTGTCACATACATTATTATATCAGCTGCTGCTGTTCACCTCTCTGCGTTCACTGTGACAGTATATAGGACAGCTCTGCATGGCTGATTATCTACGCTTCAATAGGCAGCTGAGGCTGTGGATGGGGAGGTTTTGTGAACACTTTTCCTTTGGTTTCATGTGATTTGTAATTTTGTTTTATATATGAGCAGATTCTGTTTATTCTACATGTAATTGTTGAACTGTAGCTGCTGTTCGTGGTTTGGGACACGGTGATAGAATATATAATCATTTGTTTAAATTTTAGATTTTTTTTTTTCCTCAGTCATCCAAATACAGTAATACTAACATGTGCAGTATGTACAGGTACTTGTATGCATTGTGTGCGCACAGTGCAGTAAATTATTTTCTGGGTACTTGCAGTGAAGGGCTCTGGTGAAATACTGAGCTTATATACTGTGCAGCTGCTCACTTGGCCTTCAAGGCAGAATGTACCCTGGAAATAACAAGTGTGTTTCTGTTTGAGGCTTTCTGTGTGTGTGTGTGTGTGTGTGTGTGCGTGCGTGCGTGCGTGCATGCGTGTGTGTGTGTGTTGCTGCCACATTTGTATTCATGAAAACAACAGGAATTTGCTGATGGGTATTTCTGAGGGTGCGAAAGTGTTGAGATGTAGTTTTACTGCTGTTGTGTTCTCAGTAACGTGTAACAAAGCACAGTCTGCGGCCGACTGCAGGCTGTTGGAGGAATAACTTAATTACAGCTCGTCTCTCGTCAGGCGGAAATTGGCTTTACGTGTAACTACGATGGACGTTTTCCTTCTTCACTCTTTTCTCCAGTCAGAGGGCTGTAATAACATTCAGGGCTGATTTGTGTTAAATGATCGTCTGTGG
Source organism: Mastacembelus armatus (assembly GCF_900324485.2). Taxonomy (NCBI): domain Eukaryota; kingdom Metazoa; phylum Chordata; class Actinopteri; order Synbranchiformes; family Mastacembelidae; genus Mastacembelus; species Mastacembelus armatus. The sequence goes on along the minus strand of NC_046636.1, from coordinate 1,568,359 downwards.
AGCAGTGAATTTTTCAAAGTTTATTTATAGAGCACTTTTTTAAAAGCAACATGTTTAGTTACGCACGGCTCTCGATGGATCATTATTAAATCAGAACTTGAAATAAAAGCATGTATGAGGAGATTTGACTTTGGATAATTGCCTCAACTAGAAAAAACTAGATTTAACTACTGAATTAATTTGTTTCTCCAATTTAAAATCACTGGTGTTTTTTCTGTATTTTCCATGTTGTGACCAAATCCATCCAAACACCCAAACCAACAAAGTGAACATAAAACTTCAATTTATTAAAGACATAGCTCAGGACATTTTATTAAATATTAATTTCCTCATATATTGAAAAAAAAAGTGCCTATAAGTTTCTTTATATGTCTAAAAAGGTTTTTGTAAAATGAAAAAGCTAAAAAAACCTAAAAACAAACTAAAAGCTGTTTAAATAAATTCAAGAAACAAGTGCATGGTGCTTTAATTCAGGATAACTATGATACCACAGCCAAAGGCGCCTGTGTTTAAATCCTCAGTTTGTCCTCAGTTTAATCTGGTCAGGATCATTTCACCAGTCAGTCAAAGTCCAACTCACTGATGTTTAATATACTTTTCACACTGATGGTTAAACTGGAGCAGCGACGAGGCTGTTTGATGTCACATGATATCGGATTTATGTGATGCATAAGACACACACATCACGGTTGTTTATGGCCGTGGTTAAAACAAACCGTTTCTCCCACCGTGACACACACACACACACACACTCACACACACACAGTCACACAGTCACACACTCACACACTCACTCACACACTCACACAGTCACACACTCCTGCCCTGAGTTTCACCCTCGCTCTCGGTCTCTTGGCTCACTGTATGGCTGTGCCTTCGGCTGTGGCACTTTGTTCTGCTTTGTTTTTGCATTTGTTGGCCAATAAGAAGAGAACGGCATGATGGGAGTGTACCACGCAGGACAAGTTCAGCCAAAGGCAAACGCTCCGAGCAGGAACAACCTGAACTCTACGCCAAAGGCTGGCGTCGGATCCTGGCTGCGACGCACCAAACGCTCTGACCGGCTTCTGTGTGTTGTATGAAATTTCACACACACACTGAAATCTAAACCTTTATGGAAGGGAGGTGTGACTCACACATCACGCACAGACAAATGCAAAGGTCAGAGGTCACTGAGGGAGAAAAGCCATCAGAATTCACACAGACGCCGTCGGTTCTGGTCACACGTTTTGTTGCATCTTCTTTCATTGTTTTGTTTTTGTCACTTTTATCACCTGTGTGTTTGTCTCAGTGAACGTGCAGCTGCAGAGTCTCGGTGACGCAGAAACACAAGGTCTATGGTCATTTAACTTGGAGCAGAAAGTCCAGTCACCAAACATCTGATGCAGTTTTATCACAGTTTGTAGCAGCAGCTCTGCACAAGCACAAGGAATCACTTGTGTTTGTGAAACGGCAGATTATCCTGAATATTTTAGTCTCATATGTGAACTGTATATAAATTAGGTTGTCTCTCAGATTTTCTTATCAGGGTCCACATCCCCCACACGACACACATCGCTGCTGACACGTTGATGTGAAGTTCAGCTGTGTGAAAATCAGATTTTCAGATGTGTTCAACATGTTACAGGACTCGAAGGTCACACTGAGACTCACTGTGTGTAGCTGTTCACCAGAAAACTCCACGGGGTCGCGTTAATTAGTGCACAACGATAGCACCGTGTTGGCAAAACTGAAAACAGGCCTGGTATTTAAGTCTCTCCATGTTAACTGGAGTGGTGAGTGGAAATGGGACTGCAGGGACCAAAAACACCCTGGGTGGGACTGAACATGGGCGACACTGACATAAAGAAAACGGACTCAAATGAACGCATGAAGTGAGAATACTGTTCATGTTGTCACCAGAGTGTATGTGATGGCAGAGACATTGTCTGAATGAATGCATGTGTGTATTTGCCCGTACAGTAACCCTGTGTGACTGTGTCCTGCTTTCATGGGGCCGGTGGTCTGTTGGGTCTGTTGGGTCTGTTGGGTCTGTTGGGTGCCGGGGCAGCACACAGGTGGGGTTTTCTCAGGCCGTCGCAGGAGCTGATGTCACCACTGTGGAGGCTCTTTCCTGTGCACTGCTTAGGATTCAGCACACGAAGAAGAAATGTCAGGCTGACAGTTTTCATAGGAACCAGTTTCTTCACACATCAGCAGCAAAACTCGCACGTTGAGTAATCCGGACTCTGTGTGGGACTTTGAAATGTTTTCACCTGCACATGTAACATCCTGTTTCAAACACCAGGGATCAACAGGGTCTGACATGATAAAGTGTTTCATGGAGCATAGGGTTTTCAACATGCTGCAGAATCTGCTCGTACTGTTGGTTCAAATAAATATGAGCAAACAGACATTCAGCATGAGCACAGCAGGATGGATGCTCTGCAGATGTGGAGCTAAAGACGAGCAGAAGCAGCCAACAGCTGTAAACAAAGGAAGAAGAGGAAGAAGAGCTGCAGCAGCAGAAGAAGAAACCAGAGCAGCTGCCAAACAGAAGAGGAAAGTCATCACAAGAGAAGCAGCACAGAGGAGACCGTCATTGCAAACCTTCGCGTTGGTAACGAGATAAAAGCCGTCACACTCCAGCAGCCTGCAGGTCACCTCAGCTCTGCACCTCATCTCTCTTCCTTTTTTCTCCGTGGCTGCCTCATGCAGAGCAGGGGGAGGGTCCAGCTGCAGCACAGAGAGCTGCCGCCGCCTCAGCAGACCCCAGGACGAGCTGAGGGATGAGCTGAGGGGAGACGGCCACCGCACTGGGATTCTGTGACCTCATGTCTGTGCTGGACTTTGCGACACACAGTGCTGTCTATGGCACATCTGTAATGCTGCCACTCTCCCATCATCCCCACTGAGTCTGACGGCACTGAACTCAGACATAATACAGACATAATACAGACAAAACGAGTGTTGCCAGAGCTTGTCATGAGAGGTATTTTCATTTAATTCTGATTTTGATTTACTGAGCGTACGTCCCCTGTGAGCTCTCATCTATTTCAGGGTTTCTGTGTGGGTCGGAGGTTGGAGCCACTTTTGTTCAGACATCCAGGAGCTGTTTCAGTTTCTGGCCTATTCAGTCATTTTTTCATAAAGGAACAATTTGTGAAAAACTCTTTTCTTTTTGTCCTGCTGAAATAACACACTTGATCCTCTCACAGCTGCTCGTGACCTCTGTCTGCAGCAGCTTTCATTTAAAGGCCCTCGGTGGAGTTGGGTCTGGAGTCCGCTGCCCCCTGCTGCTGTAGCATGTTACTGCAGGACTGAAGTCCTGCTGCAGAGAGAGAGTGGATGAAGATCAAATTTACCTCGAGAATCAAAGAATTTCTGCTTTTATACTCAGCGTTGACAGTATTTGACCTAAATATGATGAAATAAACATCAAGAGGGAATATCCAAATATATGACTCATCTGCAGCCCCTCAGGCATCACACAGCTCAGCTGCAATATAAGCATCTCAATCTATAACGCCACCGTCTTATCTGGATATTTGGTGTGTGTGTGTGTGTGTGTGCGCGTGCATTATCACTTTAAATTGAAGAGAATAGCAGGTCAGGGTCTACTTGATAATGCCAACTGCACTGATCAATAAATCATTTTCAGAAATTGCTGATTGGAGACCACAGCTGTCTGTAGGGAAAACCTGTGTGTGTGTGTGTGTGTGGTAGAGTGTAACGAGTGAACACCTCTGAGAGACACGCACACACACACACACACACACACACTGTTCATCCCTATGTGCAGTCTTCACTGTGTAGCCTGATATGTGTTTATTGTGTGTGCTCAGCTTCACTCGTCTTTATCTTTTCTTCCCTTCGTTCTCGTCTTGTCCTCTTTTTATTTCCGCCTTCTCCGTCCTGATCTTTCCATTTTCCTTTGTTCTCGTTTCCTCTTTTCCTCTTTAGTCTGTCTCTCTTCCTCCTTTGTTCTGTCTTTATCTCTGTTCCTTTCTTTGTCTTTCTGTCTCTGTCTCTTGCCTTTGTTCTCTTTTTCATCCTCTCTGCTTTTGTCCTCCTCTTCTCTTCGTCGCTCCTCATCGGCTCAGGGTAGAACATGCTCACTGGCGATTGACTGAACCTGGAGAGGTTTAGTGCTGAGTGGGGGATGGGATGTTCTTGATTGGATTTGATTGATTGGAGAGGATAAGTGCTGCTGTGTGATGGTCGCTTCTCATCCTCTGCTGGAAAGGAGCGTTTTTATCCATGTGGTGTTTTTTCTGTCGTGTCAGTTCAGACTCAGCTTTTATATAAAATCACTGTTGTTTTATTTCACCTTCTGTTTGTCCTTGTCTTTTGTCTTTTTGCCCTCCCCTGTCTTCTTCATGTGCTGCTCTTTTCATTCCTCTTTCATGCACTTTGTTCTCCTCTCTCTCGTTTCCTGTTCCCTTCTTTTCTTTTTGTTCTGTTTCTCCTCTTCATCCTCAGTTTATTGTTTGTTTCTTTGTTGTTTTCATCCTTTTTCCTTTCGTCATTATTTGTCTTCTACAGACTTTTATCGTCCTGTCCTTTGTCCGTCTTGTCTTCTTTTGTCCCTTTTGCCTTCCTGTCTCTTCCTCCTCTCCTCTTTTCTTTCTTTGTACTTCTGGTTCTCTCTTTTGTCCCCTGCTCTATTGTTCTTGTCTTTTCTCCGTCTTCTCTGTTGTCGTCTCTGTCCTCCTCTGTTCTCTCCCCTCGCTGAGATATTGCTTCTGTGATGCACTGTGACAATGACATTAATGGAAGCACTGTACATTTAACGAGCTATATCTCTAGAAATCAGATACACACAAACACACACACACACACACACACACTGAAGCACACACCTGAAACACCACACATAACTGGAGCTCGGATAAACACAGTCATTGCAGGAGCTAAAGCTGTGTACACCTGCACAAAAGATGAATAAGACTTTTGAATAAGACTTTTTGTGTTTGTGTGTGTGTGTGTGTGTGTGTGTGTGTGTGTGTGTGCATAGGTGGATCAGTGTCAGTGAACCACATGTGTGTTGTGATATGACACAACTGTACCAGCAACAAAGCGAAGCTGGAAAAGTGAGGGAGGTGAAAAGGAGCAGAAAAAGGAGGCTTGAGTGGGGGAAGAGAAAACATAAATAGATGTTTGATGATCGACTGGTGGAGATGGTGTGTGTGTGTGTGTGTGTGTGTGTGTGTGTGTGTGTGTGTTTGGATTTGACTAAACTACAAGGCTCTTATTGAATTTGCTCACCACTCTGAGCTGTCAGTCATACCCAGTTTTCTTGTGGAAAAAGCCTGAACATGGTTTAGTTTGCGTGACCTCAGGTTCTTACTGTGTTTCTTCTATTAATTAGTAATAATAATAATCATGATCTCTGTGTCTGTCAGGTGTGGAGGTGGAGTTTCTGTCTGATGTGGCTCCTGTGGTTGTTTGGAGACTCATCGAAGCCATCGACAAGCACGGTGAGAAAAACCAGAGTGAAGTGCACACGTTCATCAGAAAACCTCTTATTTAAAGCAGCAGCTCAGTGTTTTCTGTTCACTGCTGTAACTCCCTCCCACCACAAACTCTGCAGACATGAATTAAAGATGTATTGTTATAATTTAGTGAGGTTCAATTGTGTTTTATAGGATTTACAACCTCAGTGCAGTTTCCTCTGCTTCGTGTCTTTGTGCTAAGCTACGCTAACAGTGTCTCCAGCTCCGTACACACAGATATGAGACTGATCTCCATGTTCTTATTTCTCAGTGGAAGAAAACTTCAACACTATTAAAGTGGCTTATTTTTAAAGAAAGAAAATCACAATAATAGATAAATGGGCTGTAGTTCTGTCTTCAGAAGGCAGCAGATTATACATAATAATCCATGTGGACTGGATGAAAACCATCAGTTTCCCAACATCAGCAGCCTGGGGCGGTAATGGCAGATGTACTGTGGTGTGTAAAGCATAATGTACATATCAAGCTGCCATAGCTCAAAGGAGGAACATATTTTCATGGTAATTTTCTCTGCTGACGTCCTCTCAGCTCTTCCCTGGTTTTTGTTTTTTTTTTTCCCTGCAGGTCTGAACAGTGAGGCTCTGTATCGAGCCCCTGCAGCCTCCGCTGGACCTGCAGATCTGCGGCAGGCCCTGGACTCAGGTACACCCTCAGTCAGTGAATTGATATGTCCTGCTACTAGCTGTTATATGTCCGATGACATACTTACTGCTTATAACATTCATCACATTCGTCCGTGTGTAACTCAGAAATGTACAGAATTAACGTGAAGTAGTGAAGTGGGTGAAAGGAAGACACCGTCAACAGGACACAGAGAGACGGAACAAGGTCTCGAGTGAACTCTAAAAATGCAACGTGCAGCACATCGTCTGTTTTAAATTCTCTACAGCTACAGATTCAGATGTTGTGCTATTTTCTTGCTGCTTTACCTGCTGAGGGAAAAGTCAGAAACTTCTGTGTAAAATAGATTCATTCTTCAGGCTTAGATCTCTGCTGCAACAAGTGGCTCCTCACAAACACCCACAGGTCCAAAACACCAAACCCTCCCGCTCTCCTCTTTCCACCCAGACCAGTACAGACTCCTGCTGAGACCGGACTGGGCCGTACGACACTGCTGAGGCTGACTGGAGCTGAAGTCACTCACACAAAAATAAGTTGGCCAACTTTTAGTTGCTGAAGTTCAGGGCTGGCACCACCAGGGAGAGCTCTGACTCTGTACTTAATTTCGGGACGGAGGGGAACTCACAAAATGAGACTCTGGACTCGACTTGTGGGAAGAGACGGGAGGAAAGATATCAAGGAGTCATATCACCTACAGCAACACGCTATTGATTAGTCCTTCCATCTATGATATGATGGGCTCGTTAAATATAGACTTTTCTGACTGGACTCTGGTCTGTTACGCTAACTCACCTGCACGTCTGAAGGAAATGATTAGTTTTCCTGTAGTGATCAGCCCACTTTCCCCTTTTCGCTCTTGAATGTTGATTTTGTTAATACAAAGCACTAAGAGAAGTTAAGGCTGGTTTCATACTTGGATCAGGGAGAGAGAGAGAGAGTCTGCTGTCGATTTCAGAGGAACCCTGCCTTTCATTTGCTTTGGACTGATGGATATTCAATAAGATGCATTGTAAGTGTTTCTCTGTTTGAGTTAAAAAAAACATTAATACTAGCTGGAAGTTAGTTTTATACAAGTTCATTCTGGCAGCTGTGCGAGGTAGCACTTCAAACACTGTTTGAGTTTCAGCTCCATAAAAGAGCATAGCAGATCAGTAAATTGCACAAAGCACCAACCCTGTCAGTCTCTGATCACTTTAGAGGCTCCAAAGGGAAATGCACACTTGTACCACTCCAAGGTTTGTTTTCTGCGTTTGGAGGGAAATAATTCCCCTTGAAGTTCATAGTTTCTGCTCATAAGTTTCAGCTGGAGTGGAAAAGTTTTATCTGCACAAATATACAATGAATTTATGGGATGCCTACTGCTCTTTAATCAGCCTCCATGTTGTTCTCAGGGAGGAGTCGGCTGAGGTTTTACTTAAAATCGTTCCTGGTGGTAATTTCAACCCCTGACTCATAAAGTCCAGTAAAATGAGACCCAGGTTACGAAACTGGGAAATTCTCTAACGTGTGTCAACTTTGTTTCTGAACAAGGATCACAAGACTCTAAATGAAGATAAATCACTTGTTAAGATGGAAATTCTTTTCATGCACTGAAAAGAATTTCCATCAGGACTGAGAGTGAAAAAGACATAAACATATATAAACACACACACACACACACACCTGTGCGAGGTTAGCACTGGGCCAGTGAGTGAAAGGAACTGACATGTAGGTACTCAGAGGAATTTAACATGCAGGCTTGACACATACACCCACATATACGTTGAGACAGAGAGAGTGCTGCCTGAGAGAAAACCTGTGCACGTTGTGGTGGACAAGGCAGAGAAAGGCAGCCGCTGACGGCTCACGGTCACACCCGGTTTATGTACGGTCAGAGGACTAACGCACGTGGACAGATCCTATGGAATAAGTCTAAAAAGTGGTCTCTTCTGTAGAGATCCGTACTGACGTGTGGCTGTGAGTTTACCAGAGCACACATGAAGGAAAGTTTGGTCTGAATGTTGGAGAGCAGGGAAGGATGGACCGATGACTGTGAGAAAACCTGAGGAAAAAGTGCGGAAAGCCACCAGAAAGAAAAAGAAATGTCTGCGCCGCTCTGTCTTGACGTTACAGTCAGAGCTGTCTCTTCCTGTCTTGTCTCATTATCAGGTTGTCAGTGTGAAGGGAGCACACAGATGAACTGAAGGTAAAGTGGAAACATGAAAAGATTCTGACTGTCAGGCCTGTAGCTTGGATTTCAAAATACTCCAGTCTGTAAAGTCGAACATAAAGGAGTAGATTGTGTGACAAAGCCTCCTCCACAGTCCTGATGGTGCATTTCTAATGGAGATACACTGAACTCTTTATGTTTGTCTACTGGCCTGTGAAATCAACATATATCTGGGTATAGAAACATTGTACTGAACAGAGGACGTGAGTTTATATCTGACCAACATGAATTATCTTAGATTGAACTGAAATCCTTACTAAGCGACAGGCTGGAGGTGACTGTCCTGTTTAATCTAACTGCTGGTGGGAAACTGCTGCTCAGAAAACAAAACAAAACAGATTCGTGTTGTCTTGTCTGCAGTGCAGCTTCAATCAGCGGTGAGTTTGCAGAGCTGCAGTTGGATGGACACACGTACTGTATTTGCTGTTTGTATGACACGTTGATGCTGTTTTGTTTGTAGTGTGTATTAAACATTATACCCTGGTAATGAGGAGCATGTATATACTGCAGGGAACTAGTGTAAACTATGGATTAGTGGCTCCTTCATTCTCTACAGTTCAGAACTGACTGTCTCTGTTGTGTTTATAACTTGGAATGATCTTCCCTGTTAGTCCTCATGGTCGGATATTCACACGTAGAAACACAGACGTGCTGGGGCAGCATGGTGCAGAAGGCCAGTGCTCTGACCACCACACGGTTGATACATAGATAAAAAAGTTGTGTGAAAGTTGTGTGAAAGTTGTGTTTTTACATTTGCCTTATTGTTACTGTTTTAGGTCTTAGGTCTTGTTGTGGTCCCTGTACCAGCAGTGGTTTTACTGTCAGTGCTGTCTGTGGATGTAGCGGCTTTAATGGGGCCAGTGCTGCCTGAGCCTTTGTTAACGTGCAGCGCGAGGTGAGACAGTGCAGGTTATGGCGGACGTCAGTGTGCTGCAGCTTGGGTTTGTTTTGCTGGTTTGATGTAACATGAACTACCGTGCAGGAAGAGTCAGAGCTGCTGCAGTGCTCTGCCTCTCTGTTGTGTGTCTGTGCTGCACGGCTGATGGAACAACGTTATGTAACACAGGGTTGTTGTCTGCGCTGTGCAGAAAGTGTGAGGTTGTTCCACAGCCTCAGATCCTGTCACATTAAACCGTGTGTGGTTCATATGTGTCCCTATGAAACCCAGTGTTTTATATGTGTGTGTGTGTGTGTGTGTGTGCGTGTGTGTGTGTGTGTGAGAGAGCGAGAGAGTCACACAGGCTCAGAAAGCTTTCCAAAGCATTACCTCATCAAGTTGACCTCCGATTGGTACACTGCCCGAACGTTGCCATGGTGATAGCTAGCCGTTTTTAGCTGGTTGGTTCTGCCGTGCCCACACAGCGCTCGGCGTGTTGGCCCAGGAGCTGTGAGTGTGGGAGTGTGTTTCTCTCTTTGTGAGGACCAGGCTCAGTCTGAAAGTGCTGAAATGTGAGAAAAGTGAGGACGTTTTAGATTGTGAGGACTTTTTTGGACCCTAGGGTCATCGTGAAGAGTGAAGACATTTATTTAAAGACAGGATACTAAAGATATGTTGATAAAGAGCATGGACGTTTTGGAAGACTTGTGTAAGAAAAAAAGGCCGTATCATGGCAACTTCAACTTCCTCTTGACGAGAGACGAGCTGGAATGGACGCTGCTGATCACTGAGGAAGGTTTCAGTCCTCATGGTGTCCAGGTTGGAGTTTTTGCCAACGAGCTCAGAGGTCACAGGTCACAGGTCACAGAGAGGAAAGATCACAGACACACAGCTGACTCCCAGGAGTCTGGCTGGAAATAGGTGAAGTCTCCCTTTAAGATCGAAGGTTTAGTGAATACGTTATGTCAGAGAGGGTCCTCACAAGTGTAGCTGCCCAAACGTGCCCGTGTGTCTGAATAAGTGGACATATGGGTGTTTGCATCACTGCTGGGTTTCTGTGTATGTGTGTCAGTGTCTTGTGTGTTCACTTTGACCCAGTTTGAATGTGTGTGGTGATTACACACTCAAACACACACACTGTGCCGCCTTGTCAGGCACACAGTGGGCAGCCTCTGTTTTGGAAACGATGAGTCACGTTGGCTCCGACTGCAGCAGAAAATACTGTGTCGTCGATTCAACCTGCGCACCGACATGTTCAACACGCACGAGAACATGCTAAACACACAGAGACGCACTGCGGGTGTGTCCGCGCACACACAAACAATAATCACCTGTTTTTGTGTTTTCATTTCTCAAACTTTGCAGACATAACGAGAGTCTCATCCCTCTCTCCTCCTCCGCCTCCTGCTTCACATAGATGGAGACATTCGTTCTCCCCGTCCTCCTATCCAATCTGTTAACCGCTCGCCAATAACAACCTACCGACCAATCTGCAGCCCTGGAACCATTAAATAATCTTTTATTTTACCCCGCCTCCGTCATGTACTCTTCAATCTCATCTTCTGTCTCTTTCTCTCCCTCTTTTTGTTCACTCATTCATCACTGTCCTTTACTTCCCCTCCCTACTTCGGTGACAGGAGCCGCTGAGTTCAGCAAAACACAAATTAAAAACGCTCCTCTCCTCCATCTCTCCATTCTTCTCCTCCATCTGCATCCCTCCGTTCCCCTCCGTCCATTCTTCCTCTCGTCTGTCGGTATCCGGCTCGCTATTGGTCAGAGGTGATGTCATCATCTTCCACTGGCGCCCGTCAATAACCTATTAGAAGCCGGAGTTTTTACAGTCATCTGGGGAGTAAAGAAGTGCAACCACATACGCTCGAGCACACACTCACGCACAATGGAGGTGAAGTGGAAACAGATAAAAGCCTCGAGCTGTGTCTGTGTCCTAATGGGGGCATTTGGTAAAACTGATGAGTGGTTCTTTGTCACCGAAAGTTCCCCAGGTCGTCCAGGGTGGAGGAAAACACTTAGCAGCGTGTCGTTCTTTGTCTGCATCGTTGTAGTTTGCACTTATTCACCAGGGAGGGAAGAATATGTGCAGTAAAGAAGGTTGGAAATGTGAAGCTTCACATTCACGTCGGATGATACTGCACCGACCTCCAGCACTGAACCCAGAAGAAACATGTTCTTTATGTGGTGAGACAGGGTTTAGGGGCAGCTCTGACACGGTTTGGAAGCTAAAACAGTCAAGTAATGTTCTTATCAACAAACAAAAGTTTACAACACTGGTGATGTTTTCTAAAACCTGGGCACCAGCTCCTGGTCTTCCCAGCTTTTGTTTGCACATTGCTGAGGAAACCACTGGCTGGACTGTGTACTGGTCACCCATGTGCACGTGCACGTGCCCATCAATAAACTGCTCCTCGGTGCTACCGGAGGTCAGATACTCCACTGGGTACCTTTAAGTTGCTGCTGCACTAATTGGTATTCTGTGCCGATATCACCTCTGTCTTTGAAAATGCATCCATCTCTTGAAGCCTCAGATGATTTGTTCTCCTCCACAGTGGGCGCTTTATGGCAGTGAATTACAGTGACTGTGACTGACTGACTGAAATTCCTCCTTCTCAGCAAATTTAAAGGCTTATCAAACATGTCAAACGCCGCACGGCCGACCACAGCTCAGGACTGGACTTTCCACAGCTCAGGACTGGACTTTCCACAGCTCAGGACTGGACTTTCCATTGCATCCCCTGGCTTGTTGATCACTTTGAGACTAAAACTGTGTCACAGTGTATTTCCCAGTGTGGGTCTGTACAAAGGCGACTGTGCTCTACAGCTGTGGCTGTGTTTTTCCACACTAAGCTGACTTTCTGAGCTTTGTCTTCACGTGGGAAACATCAGAAAGTGAAAATGTGAAATGAATCACAATGAAAAGATGAGTAATATTGGCAGAGTGATCTGATGACACACCTGCAGGAGAAGCTGTTGCATCGAATCCATTGAGGACAACAGAAAACCACCGTAACAACCGTATCAGACGGCGACCCAACACCGTGTTGTGAATAAACAGCTAGCTGCAGCAGTCGGTCGACCAAATGCAGCAGCGTACGTCTCCTCCAGCTCCTCCCTGCTCACCGAACGGGCTCACAGCATCAATGATGTCATCTCTTTCACAGCGCTGGTGTGTCTGACAGCACCGAACACCACAGCACCGCTCTTTCTCTGCCTTATCTCTGTGTGCTCGCTTCCTGTCTCACGTTATCCCCGACATATGTTGCCCTGTAACACGAAGAGCTAAAGTGATACCTGTGGCTCCGCCGTCTGTTCCCAACAGACACATGCACAGCTTGGCTTTGCACATCTTATTATGTCTCCCTCCCTTTCGCACCTATAAGCCAAACTTTTAGTCATATCTTGGGCTAAGCCTTCCAGGTAGACCTTTCTTTTGAAAATCACTGGACTTGTTTACAGAATGGAAACAGTACGCCTCTAAGTTCACTGTCCTGAATTTAGCATGTCGACTCAAACATCATGGTGCTTCTCTCAGAGCAGGTTTGTGGCTTTTTAAATCTGTCATATAGTGTTTGAAGTGAAAAATGAAACATGGAGGCAGTGCATGGAGCTCAGGAGACAAAAACCAGATCTGTGTGAGATATGTGCTTCTTTCACAGCAGCCAGTTTCTCTTTCAATGCCAATTCTCCCGCAACTTTTATTCCTTCATATTTGGCCTCTGGATGAACTTGGTCTCTCTCTCTCTCTCTCTCTCTCTCTCTCTCTCTGTCTCTCTCTGTCTCGGTCTCTCTCTTCTTTTTGTTCCTGCAAATCTCCCATTCTCTCTGTATTTGACTCCTTTATTTCTGTCTCCCGTCCTCCTGTTGCATCTGAGTCCATGTTGTGGTAACACTGTGTGTGAGATCAGAATGCCAAGGACAGATGGGGAGAGGGGAGTGTGTTCACACAGTGTGTACTAATACATTTCCACTGATGCACAGCAGCAGTGAGGGGAAATATTTGAGTGTATTCAGTTAGAACAGAACAGGTTCATAGGGTTCAGGCAGAGATAATCACACGTCCTGATCCCTGTAGCCTTCCTTCTGCAGTCTTAACGTTTTTTCCTCCTTCCTGTCTTGTTTGCCTTGTTTGTTTTTCTCTGTTCGCTTCTTGCCTGAAATGTTCCTCCGCTTTTTTCCAATCACTGTTTTTTAGGATGAGGAACATAAAGAGAGTTCTATCTGTGTTGGTTCCAGTTTTGAAGCCGAAATCAATCATCGTGGTTCAGTCCCCTAAATAACAAACCAAGTAACTATCCAATGCTCTTTAGTTTCTATAGGGTCCAGGTCGCACCAAAACGTGGCACAGCAACAGTCCTGGGTCCTCACAAAGCAGGTTCTGGAAGCTTGATGATTCCCATGTGTTTGTCGAAGTACAGATACTCTTGTAAAAGTAGAAGTACTGACTCAACTCCGTTACTCAAGTAAAAGTAAGAAAGTCTGAAATGTACTTAAGTAAAAAAGTAAAAAGGTTTTTTTCTCAATGCATCTTTTGATAACTCCAGAAAACTAAAATAGTTCAGCACACAAAAAGAAATTCTTCTTCTTTTATTAACAACCTGCTCAGTTCTGGGACAGGGAACAAAACCCAACACATTCACCATGAATCATTCATCGAACACTTGGATGAGGAATGTCTCGGACTTTTCCAAATCTGCTGCATCGTCTCCCTGGATCCGTTTCTTCCTCCACGTCTCACTGCAGGTTTTAACCTCAACACTCACTGGATTTCACCCTCCAGTTAGTTAGTCACGTCTTTTACGTCGTGTCGCCATCTGAAAAAGTAACGAGCCTGTTTTGATAATCTAAGGAGGAGAAAGTACAGACGTTTGTGTTTAAATGTAGGGAGTAAAAGTAAAAAGTCAAGTAAAGTACAGATACCTGAAAAATCTACTTAAGTACAGTAACGAAGTATTTGTACTTTGTTACTTTCCACCTCTGGAGACACTAACGGAGGAAACTTGTAGTCTCCCTTTCGTTAAGGAGGACGACACTGGAAATATTCCATACGTGTTGGTTCATTTGTTTATTGAACAGATAAACACTGTTACATACAACAGGCGTCTACATTTTAGGCTTTTAAAGGACATACACTTGTTTCAAATACACATAGAACCAAAGCGATGACACAGCACCCCGTGTGACCTGTACATTAACACATACAGTGGGTATGGAAAGTATTCAGACCCCTTTAAATCTTTCACTCTTTGTGTCATTGCAGCCTTTTGCCAAAATCAAAAAAGTTCATTTTATTTCTCATTAATGTACACTCAGCACCCCATCTTGACAGAAAAAAACAGAAATGTAGAAATTTTTGCAAATTTATTAAAAAAGAAAAACTGAAATATCACATGGTCATAAGTATTCAGACCCTGTGCTCAGTATTGAGTAGAAGCACCCTTTTGAGCTAGTACAGCCATGAGTCTTCTTGGGAATGATGCAACAAGTTTTTCACACCTGGATTTGGGGATCCTCTGCCATTCTTCCTTGCAGATCCTCTCCAGTTCTGTCAGGTTGGATGGTGAACGTTGGTGGACAGCCATTTTCAGGTCTCTCCAGAGATGCTCAATTGGGTTTAGGTCAGGGCTCTGACTGGGCCAGTCAAGAACGGTCACAGAGTTGTTCCGAAGCCACTCCTTTGTTATTTTAGCTGTGTGCTTAGGGTCATTGTCCTGTTGAAAGGTGAACCTTTCTGAGGTCCTGAGCACTCTGGAAGAGGTTTTCTTCCAGGATATCTCTGTACTTGGCCGCATTCATCTTTCCTTCAATTGCAACCAGTCGTCCTGTCCCTGCAGCTGAAAAACACCCCCACAACATGATGCTCCCACCACCATGTTTCACTGTAGGGATTGTATTGGGCAGGTGATGAGCAGTGCCTGGTTTTCTCCACACATACCGCTTAGAATTAACGCCAAAAAGTTCAATCTTGGTCTCATCAGACCAGAGAATCTTATTTCTCATAGTCTGGGAGTCCTTCATGTGTTTTTTGGCAAACTCTGTGCAGGCTTTCATGTGTCTTGCACTGAGGAGAGGCTTCCGTCGGGCCACTCTGCCATAAAGCCCTGACTGGTGGAGGGCTGCAGTGATAGTTGACTTTGTGGAACTTTCTCCCATCTCCCTACTGCATCTCTGGAGCTCAGCCACAGTGATCTTTGGGTTCTTCTTCACCTCTCTCACCAAGGCTCTTCTCCCACGATTGCTCAGTTTGGCTGGACGGCCAGGTCTAGGAAGAGTTCTGGTCGTCCCAAACATTTTCCATTTGAGGATTATGGAGGCCACTGTGCTCTTAGGAACCTTGAGTGCTGCAGAAATTCTTTTGTAACCTTGGCCAGATCTGTGCCTTGCCACAATTCTGTCTCTGAGCTCCTTGGGCAGTTCCTTCGACCTCATGATTCTCATTTGCTCTGACATGCACTGTGAGCTGTAAGGTCTTATATAGACAGGTGTGTGCTTTTCCTAATCAAGTCCAATCAGTTTAATTAAACACAGCTGGACTCCAATGAAGGAGCAGAACCATCTCAAGGAGGATCAGAAGAAATGGACAGCATGTGAGTTAAATATGAGTGTCACTGCAAAGGGTCTGAATACTTATGACCATGTGATATTTCAGTTTTTCTTTTTTAATAAATTTGCAAAAATTTCTACATTTCTGTTTTTTTCTGTCAAGATGGGGTGCTGAGTGTACATTAATGAGAAATAAAATGAACTTTTTTGATTTTGGCAAATGGCTGCAATGACACAAAGAGTGAAAAATTTAAAGGGGTCTGAATACTTTCCGTACCCACTGTAAACTATCAGTAGGTTCATTATAAAGGACCAAGGTGCAGAAACTAATAGTGATCCTAACATTATAGAGGATCTACACACTCAGACCTCAGATATTATAACATGCAAAGATGTGATAAAACACACAGGACTAAAGAAGAACAACTTCCACTGTCAGCACCCGGACTGGACTGAGCTTGTGAGGCAAATCCAAGCAGCTCTGATCTCCGTCATCAGGTGGAGTTTGCCTTGTTATAGAATTGTGGGTAATAATAATTTTTCTGAGGGCTTTTAACTTTTGCCCCATATACATGAGACACCATGAAGCTGCTCAGGAAAAGACAGTAATGTTGGCCATGACTGGCGGTCTGTGAAGTCCCCGTGGTTTCATCCATGCCGTGCTTTGAGAAGTGTTGTTCTGTCTGCTTTAGATTTGTGGTTGTAGTTGAAAACAGAGTGGATCCTGCAGCGTCTGCTGCCCTGGTGTTCTGCAGGACCGGGTCCACTGTGCTGGTGTTCACCTGTGTGTCTGCGTGGTTCTTCTGATTTGGCCATCACCTGTCTCGCTGTGTGGTTGCGTACCTGCAAAAACATATCGCTGAGCTCAGATTTGACGATTAGCTTCTGTTAAACCGCAGTCATACGACCAGAAACCTTCTGACTCTCTCTCTTCTTGAACATTTTTCAAACACACACACACACACACACACACACACACACACACACACACACACACACACACACACAGATTTTATCAGCCTGACCCCGTCTTCTTGTCTGTTGGGAATGTATGATTCCTCCTGTGTTTCCTCATAAATCAGCAAACCCATGACCCGCCTGAGTGTTTTCATGTCTGCTGGTTGATCTCTTGTCTTTGTGTGGATATACAATAGGCGCCTCAGTAGAAGATGGTTATCTATCTGTGTGTGTGTGTGTGTGTGTGTGTGTGTGTGTGTGTGTGTGTGTGTGTGTGTGTGTGAGATGGTCGATAAATAAATTCAATAAAAACACACAGTGCAGTTTTGTTGATGTAATAAGAAGCAGCAACTCCACTGTTTCTCTCCACTTTACGATGTGATGCATTGTGGGTTTAAACATAATCAGGACACGCAGGACATGGAAAGTTTGTTTTTCTCTGCTACTCCTGATATTTCATGTTCTCCTGTGGTTAGCAGCTTCCAGTGAGGTGGTTCCTTTGGTTTAACCCAAATATTTAAAATAAAAAGACAAAACACGGTTAATTTGCAGACATGTCAATGTTTTACTGAAGTAAAGACAGTAAAGGCTCTATTGGAGAGTTTTCTGGTGCACAGTGAAGTGCTTGTGCTCGCTGCTTTGGCATGTTGGTGACTCGTCAGTTCACCCAGTGGGTGCGTGTGTCGCCCAGGTCCACAGCTCAGTGCACTCATGTGCCAAAATCCTTTGGTCATTTTATTTTGGTGATTTTTTTGACTGATGAGAGAAATTTAACCTCAACATGAAGCTGAAACTTCCAGACTTAACGTTAAAATACCAGACAGAAATAAAGTGAGCCATATAATTCCAATCAATAACCTACTTCAATTCCATTTTCTCCTAAAGTCCATAATTAAATTATATTTCAGCTCCTCTGGTTGAACAAACCTATGGTTTCATTATCTGATTTATTTCTCATTTCATTAATGTCCACAATCGGATCACAAATCGAAGCTATGAGACGTCCCAGTCAGTTCAGTTCCAGACTAATCAAGAACATAAGCATAAGTACGACTGCTGAATATTCATGATATCGTGCTGCTACGTGAGTCCGCTGACCATGTTGCTGCTTATAGGAAGTAAAGGTCAGCAGTTTATTGCCAGCACAGCATGAGAGTTTATGAATGAAGGACGGTAACTCACGTTTGTACGTCCAACTAGTTCCTGCCTTTCTAAAGTTAAATTCTTACATAGACAGAAGTTGCAGTATTTACAAAAGTAGTGAGGAAGAGACACTGGATCCTGATGGGGGTGGAGCTTGTACTAATTATTGACCATGATTGTCACAGCCTCTAGCACAGTCAGCTGCAATGCATGATTATGTATTCCTCGTTACCCCCCCCTTAATATTCAAGTGCACACAAGCTTAGTATTGAAATCACCACAAATGTGTTGGCACAGCCTCGATGCTCCAGGCGTGGAGCCTTACACGGCGATCTGTGCTGCGCCCCTGGGTGCATGAATACAGCCCTAAACATAAGACTCTGTTTTGCCTCTTCGGTGAACTTCAGCCTGCAGGGTCAGTTTTGTAATTACCTCTTCACAGTGCTGGTCAATTAGTTCAGCACATGGTTTGGCTGGTTAGTTGAATCTGTTGATATTATATCATATTATATGATAAACTATGCTGCAGGTTTTGAATCTGCCATAGAAATGGAAATGAAAAATATCCATCGCTGCATTTAATCTAATGAATTTACAGTAATTATTGAGGTACGTGCAGAATATAGTGACTGCTGCTGCTATGGTGATGCTCAGTCTAATAATACTCTGTCCCATTAGCACGTCAGCCGTGGATTAATCGGTGAACTGTTTGTTTGTTTGCAGGAGAAATTCTTTTTGTAGCTCTGTTCTTAACCAGCATTGATTTCAATGAGAATCTCCATTGTTCTCTAACTCCGACACTGTTAATGCTGCCTTTATCATTTTCTTACTCACCCTGCTTTAGTTTAATCACTGCAATTGGATTTTGGCACCAACTTGTCCAAGAATCCACTGGAAGGCGTCAGTTTTTCCTCTGAATAGTGCTTGTTCAACTAAATCAGAGCGCGTAATGCTGGCGAGAGCAGATGATCACACAGCTTTTGGACTGTAATGAGATTCTTATAGGAATGCTGCTGCAAAGACACACACACACACACACACACACACACACACGATTAAGAAACACAGGGGTTGGTGTATTAAATTAAAACTGCAGCTTTATCTGATTAGACGGTTCTGCCGTCATTGTGTATGAACAGGGGATTGATTTTGTCCTTCGAATTCCCTGCAGCTCAAGTTCAACTTCAGTCAGACTGCGTCTTTCTTAATTGTCCGTTCTGGATGTTATGGCCTTGGCCGGCGTACAGAACGACGCAGCCTCTAGTTCAAAAGAGACAAGGTCTTCACTGGGTCATTAAGCCTCTTTTACGTCTGCGATACGACCTCTATACGTCCGCTGTAGTTCTGAAGCAGATAATAGAGACACACAGTGCTCTGTCCTTAAATGTCTTTCTGCACTGACTGCAACATTAATCTGAAAAAACTCAAACAGGCCTTGTGTTTTCTCTTTTTTCCTGGGTAGCTTGTTGTAGCACACAGCTCTGAGCCTTTTTCTGACTTGACCACTTTGACCAGCTTCAATTGAAGCGTGTTGATGTCCAGTCTGTTAGTAGTTATTATTACAAACACTTCATCAGCCACAGCATTGTGTATGGTCTCTATAGAAATTACAATCAGTTATACTGAGCAGCCTCCTGACGTGACAGCCATGTTATTTATGTGCCAGTTTGGATGAATCGGAGCTTTTAGAAAAATCTGTCTGCCATTTGTAAATGCGACGTGAGTGTTGTTGTAAATAGTGTCATGTTATTACATGAGCCCAGCTACAGTGAACCACTGTTGGCATGCTAACCTTTGAGATGTTGTTCGTCCATTAGCAATAAATGCACAGATGCAGAGTAAAGTAGCTGTCAACAGACACCAGCAGGTAATGTACACTGAATATTACTGCTTTTACTTTTTATTAGATGTTGGCTTCTGTTTCTGTTCTTAAAGAAACATGTGCCCAGTTTCTTCTAATGGAAGGTTTGCTGAGGAAGCTCAGGTCTGATTTTGCTCCTTTGATTAAAAAAAAAAAATCACTACACTTCACCTTCAAACAGAAAATTATAGACAAGCTTTAATCGACACCCCGCCCAGCGTCGCTGCCAAATGGATCCTGTGTAAGACACAACAATCCAATCCTTAGACTCCTCTCTTGACTATTTACCCTTTTCTTTCATTAGCCCATCTGCTGACTGATCCATATCCAGTGTCAGGCAAAGCTTTGATTAGCTGACTGATGTGCGACTGTGCAGAGGAAATTAGCCACGTTCATCGACGTCTGTGTGTTTACATGGATTGTTGTGTGGTGCAAGGTGAGAGAGCAGGAGATCCAAGCAGCAGAAGAGAGGGTGAGTGGAGAGAGAAGGAATGATTGAGAACAATGACACATGTTCTGGATCAAATGGCCAAATGAAGTTGTTCGTTTGGCAGGAAGATCAGAAAAATCGGCCTGACGTCAATGATGCATCACAACCCAGCTGAAGTGATGGTCAGCAACCTATTTGGGCATGAGTGTAGGTCTAAGACTAGATCTGCTCATTCCTTCATTCTGCTGTCTGTGTGTTCAGCCAGTTCCCAACTAGTTCCCAGCCAGTTCCCAACTAGTTCCCAGCCAGTTCCCAGCCAGTTCCCAACTAGTTCCCAACTAGTTCCCAGCCAGTTCCCAACCAGTTCCCAACTAGTTCCCAGCCAGTTCCCAGCCAGTTCCCAGCCAGTTCCCAACTAGTTCCCAGCCAGTTCCCAGCCAGTTCCCAACTAGTTCCCAACTAGTTCCCAACTAGTTCCCAACTAGTTCCCAGCCAGTTCCCAACCAGTTCCCAACTAGTTCCCAACTAGTTCCCAGCCAGTTCCCAACTAGTTCCCAGCCAGTTCCCAGCCAGTTCCCAACTAGTTCCCAGCCAGTTCCCAGCCAGTTCCCAACTAGTTCCCAGCCAGTTCCCAACTAGTTCCCAGCCAGTTCCCAGCCAGTTCCCAACTAGTTCCCAGCCAGTTCCCAACCAGTTCCCAACTAGTTCCCAGCCAGTTCCCAACTAGTTCCCAACTAGTTCCCAACTAGTTCCCAGCCAGTTCCCAACCAGTTCCCAACTAGTTCCCAACTAGTTCCCAGCCAGTTCCCAACTAGTTCCCAACCAGTTCCCAGCCAGCCAACTGTCACCTGATAAAACATGTCTGGATTAGACAGTAAAGTCGTCCATTTAAACGTCATTTGTGAGTTGACAGTTGCAAACAATAATTTTATCATTCGCACATTTTTATGTGTGATGGTTGTATCTGTAAGAGTCTCAGGAACCTAATTCAAACAGAAAACACTTGATTAGATGCAGCCTTTTCTCTCTGAACAGGAAAGGTGACACAAGAGGAGAAACTGTAGACAAGGAAATGTTTTCTGGAAAGGCTGCAGAGATTAGGAGATAAATTCAGGCTGGACACTTTGGACAGGGACGATAAGGGAGAAGGAACTGAATTGAAGATTTCTTGTTCCCAGTCCCTCAGTGAGCAGTGTCCACCTCAGGACTCCGACATAACTCGACCCTGCCGAGCCAGGCCTCTGCTGCCTTATGTCTGCTGCTTTTCTCTTGAGCTGCTTTTATGATTTTATGTCTGTCATGTTAACAGTTATTACTATCTTTTGAGGTCCAATAATTACTCTCCTTTTTGCCCTGGTTTGGTCTCCACCAGCTGCTGGTCTTCCTTCCAGCTGGTCTCTAACTGTAGTTTGGTGCTGCTGTGCAGAAGGTTAGGGCTTGTTTGTGAACAGCTTCCTACTGCTGTTGGAAATGAGGCTGATAAAAGCCTGACTGAGACTGAGCCCAGGCACAATGTGCTGTAAAACCAAGCTCTAAGGCATCTGCAGAGTGAGGGATTATTCCGTGTGCTTGTCACCACAAATTACACACAGCCATTTGGCCAGTGTTAATATTAAAATATGCATTAGTTCAGCTTTAAGATCGGCAGCAGCAAAGGACGTCACTTTTTCTTCCTCTGCTTCCGACACCTTTGCTGGGAAGCTCTGGTTTTATTGCTGCCTGTATCTGAGAAAGAGTTGTCTGGTCCAGCTCTGCAATAAACAAGTCAGCAGGCTCTCTTTAACGACGGGATTTACTGTCCTCATTGGCAGGAAAACACAGGTCTGTACACACTTTGACTCTCGTGGGCTCAGATGCTTCGCAGGCTGACTAACTAGCACACACACAATTTACGTCAGCTTGGCATCTTAAGTGCTCAGTCACATACGAAAGTAGCACAATGACATTTACACTCAGCTGGCAGTTAATTAGGTCCACCCAGCTAAAACTAAGTCAGTCTAATCCAACAGTCCTGCGGTAAATCCTCTTTCATGAAGGTGATAGTGATGCTCAGTTTGTGTTCGGGGCCCTTCATTCACCTGGATGATCATTTTGGAGGCTGCGGTTTGTGCTGCTGCTGATCTGTGCTGCTTTATACACAGGTGTTTATTTGTCCTATCCTTGTTTGTGCATCTTGTCTTCACCTGCCAATTGCCCCGAGGGCCTTCGTGATCAGCCAGGGGTCAACAGGGTCACCCCCATAGAGCCACAGAGTGACACAGGGTCAAAAAGAGGCCTGGGTGAATCTCATTAGGGCAGATCATGGGTAAATAGGCCACCAGTTAATGTGGTGGTTTCTGACATCAGACACCAGGAAAACTGGTGCTGTTCCTGTTAATCCAGCCTGGCTTAAAAATAATTATCCTGTGAAAGGCCAAAGTCTTGTCTTATTAACTTGTGACCAGACTGTGCTGATCTGAGCCCTTATGGCACTAAATAAAGAATCTGGTGACTTCTAAGAAATGGTGCATGTCTTCAGAACAGTTGGGCCATTTTGCTGTGAGTGTGGGAAAGACAGTCATTAAGCAGCAGAATGGGTCTGAACAAGTGATCCCCTTGTACAGAGGGACTGTGATTTTAACCCAACACTGCTCTTTTGTTTAAGCCAGAAAAATGGATATACGAGGAAACACTTACTTGTAGCATATAAATAAAAATAGATATTTGGGTAAAATCTCTTCCAACACGGTTCAAACACAGGACTTTCTCATAGAGGACTGGTGTTTGAGTCCAGCGTGAAAATACTTCACCACTTTATAGACGATGATTTAAGAGAATTACACCAAATGTTTACAAAGAGCTCTTCAGGTAGATAATACAGACATCTCATGTTAATTACGCTGATGTTATTAGTCATTTTCACCCAAACCATGGTCTGTTCTAACCCTAAAGTGTTGTTTGTGCATAAAGCTGGTCCGGCTCTGCTCATCAGTCATGTTGGTCGAGCTGGATTACACCAAATGTGGTAAAAGAGGGTCTGACCTTAACACACATTGCCTGGGTGAGAAATGCAGACTGTGTCTTACACCTGCTGGAACATGTGGAGGAGAACAATAGTCGGGAAGGTTAAAGCTGCTCACCGCTGCTCGTGATGCTTTTTGACGTGAGCGCATTTTCTTATCAGATCCCTCTATTCTGCGTTTTGACAGCCAGACTGTTGATTGGAGCTACTTTAAACAGTAAGCTTGGCTGTGTCTAATCTTTCCAGTGGAAATTGCATCCTCAAGTGCAGCAGGCATCATAATTAGCCAGTATTGCACAATCATTTGTGCAGAGGGGCAAACCAATCTAACACCATCACCGCTGTTGATATCACCAGCACAAATCCCAGCCTAATGAAAATAACACTGTCAAATTAACCAATTGCAATCTGCTCTTCAGGAATCCAATAGTTTCATGCTCTAATACCCTTACACACACACACACACACACACACAGAAAAAGTGTATTAATATCTTCTCGTGAGTCGGGTCCCATGGCAGCACCAAGTTTGCTCTGTGTGGTGTTGGGGTGATCGAATCCCCCAGACAAATCACCGCACAATAACACAGGCCTGAAGAAGTCATTCACTGATATTGATGGCCTCATGGTTTACTGGCCTGCGGTAATTGGCTGAGTTTACTCAAGCATTTGTTAGAAAGGCAGTTCAGTGGGATTTAACAGGAGTTTGGACTCCGAGGGCCTGATGCGCATTAGGTGCAGAGGTGGCAGGACGTGGAAGATGGGATGTGGAAAGAAAAGGAACAGAAAGTAGAAAAAGACCAGCAGGAAGATGGACGGATAAAAAATAAACTGAAGAAAGTTCAAGGAGGGACAGGACAGAGCGAAGCTGGAGGAAGAACATTCAGAGCAGGGATGGGGAAGGACAAGCGGAGGTGGAGGGGAAAGATAGAGGACACATGCAGGCTTGTTATCTGTTGTTTGGTCTACCAGTGGACATGCTGGTAAACTGTCTTTGTGGGTTGGACAACTCAGTATCTTTTTTATCTGTGGCCGAGTGACAATATTCCCCTTTTCCCAGAAAACTCTTACCGTAAGGCTCCGGCCAATCAGATCTGTGCTGATCCAATCCCACATTTATTTTCCTGATCGGGTTTTTGGAAAAGCTTCGATCCATTAGTCTGCACAGTTCAGCTCATGGTCTCTACTGACACTAACCAAATTCATACCACTAGTAATTCATCTGTACCGTATATACAATGACATCAGGCGCTCATTGTACTAATATCTGTTGACCTGTTTCCAGGGAAACCAGGTCATTCTTCTCCATATTCCCCACAAACATCTGTGAGAAATTTAGGATGTTACCCAAACTACAGGGTTCATCTTTTGTAGTTCCTTCAAGGACGACTTCACTCAGCAGCGAGTTCAGTAAAGCTCATGGCAAACATTTTATGTGGGAAGGTGACCGTTTGGCCAGATGGCAGTGTTAAAGGAAAGGTCACGGGGTCAGAGGGCATGGAGACCTGTGATTTTTACATTTCAAAATGAGCTTTTTCTAAAAGGAGCTGTGGAGATTTTTAATTTTCAAGCTCTGGACTGACTGATACTATCAACCTCAGGCTGATGGACTGAAAATGACAGTGCACCCCATGGGCACAACAGATGCCCAAAAGGCCTCTCCAGGTCCCTGGAGTCTGAGGGCCTGTATTTCATGGTGTTTATATGGAGCGTTCAGATTTACTTGGGAATTAAGGCCTGTGTTTGCCCTCAGTAGGTGTGGTTGGTGACTACGCCCATGATTTAAAAACATCAATATGCAATAGCAAATATGAAAATGACAACAGAATGAGCACATTTGTTTTTCCCCAGAATATTCAGTCTTGCAGCAAATCCACAGTCCGCAACTTTTATGGGTCTGTTTAGACTATGGGGTCTAAAATTTTCAGTTTAGATTTAATCAGCACCTTAACCACCTTTCCTGAACCTGAAACACAGTCGGGACTCTGGATGTGAATCCTGGTCTCGGGTGTGAAATGTGTGTCCTTCATACGTCCACCCTGGCCCCCTCCTGGGGACTCTGCTGCTGTTTGTAAATACAGCCCATGAGACATTATCCAACCAGAGATTATTTCCTACAAGCTGTGTCTGCTTTTGCAGTTTGGCTGATTATAAATCCTTTTCCATATATAACACTTCCCCTCTTTTCTTGTCCTCTCAGATCCGGTCTCAGTGGACCTGGACCAGTACGATGTGGTTTCTCTGACCGATGCTCTCAGAGGGTTCCTGCAGGACCTCCCTATCCCCATCATTCCCAGCACCATCTACAGCGAGCTGGTCTACACTGCTCAAGGTACAGCGTGTTCACTGTGAAATGGATTAAAGGGCCATTTTACTTAAATCACAGAATAACTTTCTCAGACTTACTCACATCAGACAGAGTCAAACTTTGAGGAAGGTAAACTGCCAACACGATTATGAGCCACAAAAAACTGGTTTTGAGTGTTGCTGTGGCTGGAGGCGGCATTTTTGTGGCGGTGACTGCTGTGAGTTCAGGCCTCCAGCTGCCTCCTCTCTCTTCCCCTCACTTACCAGGGTTAAACTTTGTAGCTGAATTTGAGCTAATGGTGTTTTTATTCCTCTCTCGGTGGGTGTG
Source organism: Mastacembelus armatus (assembly GCF_900324485.2). NCBI lineage: Eukaryota > Metazoa > Chordata > Actinopteri > Synbranchiformes > Mastacembelidae > Mastacembelus > Mastacembelus armatus. The sequence continues at coordinate 1,542,576 of NC_046636.1, read as the reverse complement.
AGTCCGGACGCTGATGCCATCTGACAGAATTCTGCCTAATCTGGATGTAAAGATGTCAAAGCTGTACCCTCTCATCAGCAACAAATGTCTGCTTTTCTCCTGACAGCTCCAGGTTTCAGTAGACCCAGTCTCTGAGCTGCTTTTCTCATTTTCTGCACAGCTGACCTGCCTGTTCACCCTTTCACCTGCCGCCTACCTCGCCCAGTGGGCCCTCCTCTCTCCGGCTTTTAGGAGCTCTCACACTCCTATCTATTTTTCATGAACCCTCCCTTGACAGCTGGGGTTTCGTGCTTTATGTGGGTGATGTGTGAGCCGGTGTGTGTGTGGAAATAAGACAAAGTAAAACTCAGACTCAGATGAACAGTTTTTCAGGATCGAGGCCCTTCCCGAGCTCACCGAAGGTTCACACCTGCTTCCCTGCAAGTCTGCCCCCAAAATTTCACTCGACTAAGCTCCTCAACATGATCTCCAACTAAAAACCCCTCAATTATGTAAGTGCTTTTCTCTCTTTCCCTTTTAACCCTCATCCTGCTAAGTGACAGCCCTTTTTTAAATTTTACTTATTCATGGAAACATTTTCAGTCGGGATAAACCACTTTGAAAGGACGCTCCAAGTATTTTGCAGAGGTCATCTGAGGTTAAGCTTATTGCATAGGAACTTCTTATTTAGGGATGGACACGGTGTATTTTAAGATGGATTGTGTGGTCTTAAGTATTTTATTAGTAAGGGCAGGTCATGCAGTAATACTGTTGTCTGGTGTCTCCCTCCCTGCTGCTGCTTCTTTATGTTGTAATGATCATACGTGTCTATTGTAGATACAGTCAGCGACGACAGCACGTTGGCCACAGGTGCCAGTGTTTGTGTCGAGCTGACTCCTAATCCTCTGTCTTCCTCTTACTGTTCTGAAAATACTCCAGTCATTTAATTTTATTTTCGTTAGTTCGAACTCAGTTCGTCACAGACGTGCTCACCAAACTGGTTGCAATTACTTTGTCTCAGATAAAACAAATATATAAACAGCAGTGTTGGCGATTACATCCATATGGATGGAATCAGGAAACACTGGCTTGATATAAAAACACTTACTGTCTGTCCTGCCTTAGTCTGATCCCCGAGATTTGTCGACGCTCTAACAGTTAAAATCCCATCTCCTTCTCTTTTATTGGCTGCGGTTCCTCTGGCTGTCCTGTCTGTTCCGTCTGTGTCCGTCTTCCCAGTCTGAGGCTCATCCTGGGAATTCCCCCTCCACTGTTAGAAATGAAGAGAAAATCCCCAGGACTTTTCAACAGCCTTTTTGTTCAACGTTTCAGACAAATATTACAAATGCCACTCGAAATGATCGAGTGTTACCTGGGTGAGGCTGGAGAAATCTGTGAGAGCGGAGACAAAATCCCATTTGAAGATGAAATCAGGTTCTACAGTAAGTCCAGTTTGAAAATGTGAGATTATATGAGCCAGACATCATTTAACTTCTCACCAGTCCTTTGATTTTCTGTTTCTGTGCTTTCTTCATTCTGTTATTTCAGTATAGTTACCTTTGCTGCCATCACATGGCTGCAGACCTCCCATAATCCTCCTGCAATACCTGACCACACTTGGCCTTTTGTCATCAGGCCGGTGCCATGTTCAGGTTTGGTATTTTCAGCCTTTTTCTAGAAACACATGAGGATTGTGATGCTGTCGCATGTAAAAGAGCCTTAAACCTTAAACGTAATGATGGCAGCAGAGCAGATATAGATGAATGTGATTTACAGTCAGCAGGAACTGGTTTGTCCTGCCGTCACCTTTTACATGTCTCCCCTCTGCTCCTCACTTTCCTGGTCTTTTAGTCTCTGACTCACTTGTCTTAATAATTGAATCTAGACTTTAATCTAAACTTCTCCTCTGCCCACCTTCTTTATTCATCCCTCTCCTCACTTCTTTTCTCCAGGCCTGTTTTTTCTCCTCTCTGGGTCTCTTCTTGTTAGTTAACCCTAATGGTCCCACCAGGCCCAGCGTCTGTGAGGGCAAAGGTCAGCTGGCTCAGGCCGCTGTCCATCTGGACAGTCGCTGTGAATATAGTTCACACGGGGACTTTGCTGATTTCTTCAGGGATGTGTTTCACGACAAACTGACATCTTTAATCTTTTGAACTCTAGAGGATCCAGAATCCAGTCTAACCATCTGATGTCATCTGCAGTAGATCTTTTTTGCCCAAAATATTCTGGTTTGTGTGGACGCTCTTTCTGCAGACACTAATCACCTGGTTTGGAATTAGTCAGAAACAATCCAGCTGTTATTGTCTGTCACAGCAACGTGGGCGGATCATGTTGCACCTTCACTTATTAGATGAAAATGAAATTAAAATGTAGGTGCACCTCATCAATAAGTGACACACTGTTTTCATCCACCTGCTGATAATTTAACCTGCTTCACCCTGTTTTGGACTTTGGGGGGAGGGCGGCAGGGAATAATAAAAATCCTGTCATATGAAAACAGATATGATCTTTCATTTCTTAGTCTGAACCCAGGGAGAAGAGTGGAAACAGAAAAGCCCCAGCTGGCCCCTGAAGTGCTGTGTGTGTGTAAAATAAACCAGATTTTCACTTTCATTGATCCTCTGTTGTGGGAAAACAGCAGAAACCACGATTTAGGTTAAGCAGAGACAAAAACATCCATACAGTTTATTTGTCAAGATAAAAGTCATAAAACTGTGAATTAGCTCTAACACAGTCCGGAGGTGAAGCTGCAGTTAACCCCATTTGTTTTCACCACCTTCCTCCCTGCTGTCACCTCCACCCCCACTGTCCAGTTTCTGTCCAGTCTCCCAGAGTCTCCCGGGGCCAGATGGACAGGCCAAGTTCCCTCTCCAGCCTTGACCTCTATTGACCACTGAGGTCAACCACAATCCCCAATAAGAGATGGAGGAGGTGTGTGTGAGTGTGTGTGGATGTCAGATATAGGGAGGTGATGTCCATGACCTCCATCAGGCTGCAGCAGATTGTCAGCCATCCTTCACGGCCCACCTGCCCACCACCACTGAAACACACACACACACACACACACACACACACACACACACACACACACACACCTCAAGTGTCCTTGAACTTCCCTAAGTTTCCCACGCTCCGTCCTGTAAATGTTTTACATTCCCAAAATGTCGGGATTGCTCCATTTCGAATGTGCCTTCTTTCTTTTTATGTAAATTCTACGTTTATAAACTGTGAAATTCTACATTTTCATATTTTTTCCTCTTTTCATCAGTAGCCATTGAATGCATTTACATTCTGTGTGTAGACCATCAATCTGCATAGAATTCAGTTTGCTTTTCTCTTCCAAGGGATTCACAGGAATTAATGCATAATTTTACTGGACATTATGCAGAAGACAAACACAGGTGCATGCACAAATTGACATAATGTAACACTGCTGATTGTGTTCTGCGGCCCTGTGAGCTGCATTGTAAACAGAGAAGACAGATGCTCAAGGCATGTTTTTCAAAAATAACAGAAAATACCACGCAGATACAGAGAAATATCACACTATTCATATGAAAACCTCTCAGCAGTGGATCAGTTGTTATAAAATATGTTTAAATGTACTCGTTTGTTTGTAGCTCATGCAGTGAGCCATTTATATTGGGTTGAGTAACAAAATACACACCGAGGCTTCTTAAACAAAGCACCTTGACTCCACCCTCTGAGTCCTCTTGACCCCTCCCCTCTGTCTGTCTGCCCTTTGACCTCCAGACACCAACGCCCAATGTGGTAAAACACAGGATGATAAATGCTTGACAGTCATAAAGTTTACGCAGCAACACATGCACAATGAAACGCACCTTTCAGAAATGTTAAAATATTAAAATATTAAAATAAAAAAATGACAACCCTGTCAAGACTAATGGAGTCACATAAGCTGGATTATGTTATTTAAGGTTATGTTTTAGATTTTTACACATCTCTGTTACTGAGAATGGAAAAGTGAGCTTCTTTCATTACTGCAGGAACAGATCCTGGGTCTCCAGAGCTTTGAGAACATGATTTCTTTCGCTGCTTGTTCTCCCCCTCTCTCTCCCCTCCTTTCTCCATATTTCTAATCAGTCTTCAGTCGATCAGTTGTTCTGTCAGTTCCTCCATTTCTCTGCAGGCACTCTGTGTTATTGGGATCGATTTGAGCATTTTAGTTCCTGCACAGAGAGCCAGACACACCAATACCTCATATGGGCGGTCAATACAGATCAGCATTCTAACACCTGGATACATACAGCATGCACACTTGCAGAGCATTGCATCACACCCATCACTGCACCACATATAACATGCATATATTATATATATGTATTGTATATAGTGTATGTCTGGTTTAGGTCTCCCCACAAACACAGCCCCTGTGTATCCCACTACCAGGTCCTTTCCCCCCTCCAAACCATGTTCTCACCTCTAGGAGCTTTGTGCTCTGTACTCGTTGGTAGCTGTAAAAATAAAAAGGTCGAAGGGAACGTTAGGACAGGGTCAGCATGTGACTTTGGGTTTTTTGCTATTGAATTTTTCTCGAATTTAACTTTAATATGTTTCATGTCTGTTTGTGTTTCGATTCATGAATTCAGTCATTCTAGTGTTTACCTTATAGCTGCTTTGGCAATGATTCCTAATGAGCACATGATCCTTTAATTATTTACAATCTATTTGTAATTTTTCCTGCACGTATAAAAGACAAAATACATGCACATAAATGCTACTGTACATGTTGTATGTTACTGCAACATACTGATGAAAACTGAGCTAGTATGGACTGTGTGATTTTTTTCCTAATCCGTTTTTTGTTTTAGAAAGCCAGAGCTTGAATTTTTACAGGAAGGCAATGACTGAATGTCACAAACACAAATCTGATTACAGATACTCAGAAATCCCTGAGACAGATTCAGACAGAAACAGCCGGACCGGTTCTGTGGGTTCTTGTGCAGAATGCTAAGTCTGGTGTTCAGAGGCAGATCTGTGCTCTCCCACTGAGCTCCCCCCATCATAAACTCGGCGCACAGCAGGCTCAGGCACAGATGTTTTCTTGTTTGCAGCCTGTTTTGCGGTGGTAAAGGGCCTGTTGTGACAGAGCTCGTCAACATGTCTGGTCCTCTTCAGACGCAGCCCATTGTCTGAACCCAGATCATACAAGAAAAGGAGTCGGTATTATTCCCTGTGCCGTCACCCGCTGTGGCATTTTCACCAGCATGTGTATATCAAGGCCCTGTGATTTTCTCCATAGCGAGTGCCAGGCTAGCTGGCTAGCAGCTGGCTAGCAGCTGGCTAGCGGCCGGCTGCTGGACTGGGTCTGAATTCAGATCACCAGAGTCCTGCCAGGGCCGTACGTCTCTTCAATGTCACCAAGCACAAAGCAGCTGGATATGAATGGAGCTGCTGCAGGTCTGAGCTCAGTGCACTGAAAACTAATATTTGAAAGTGATAGATGTTTATGTGCGTGGCAGACAGGGTGTGTGCTGAGCTGCTTATGCTTTCATCTGACTTTGGTTGAACATTGGTTACGTAATGACACAGTCTTCCTAAAGTCAAATCTCCTTGTTGCACATTGTGCTTCCTAAAAATCAAAAGAAATATTATTTCAGTGAAATCAGTTCAGGAAGTGTTGACGTACCTTCCTCCAACAAAGCTTCTAGATATACACGTGGCCCATGGGGCTGGTATCATGTACCGAGTCTTTGTCGTCATGGGTCCAGTAATGAACAGTGTACCAAAATAACCTGGGTAGCTGTGGGTTAAAATCTCAGCTTCCTAAAGAAGCAGCACTGACTGAAGGGAGAAACAAACAGCAGCTTCTGGTTTGAAAGTTATGTCTGTTGTCCACCTGTCCACCCCGACCTGCTCCTTACTCAGACTTTGTCACCTACGTCGAAGTGGTTTTTTAGCAGTGGGGGGGTCCTACTGGCAGGAGCATTTTAACCCACTCTCTGTTCTTACACCATTAACACCAAAAAAATGTGTTTCTTTTACAGTCTCTCCTTTTTCACTGGTTTGCTGGGAAAAATGGTTTTGGGGCCTGTGAGCGTCACGTGAATGTGGAAGTTGTAGTATTGGGGTTTGGCCACTAGGCCTAATTTTCTTTGCAGACCAGGGTTGTTCCTGGGGGCTAGCTATAGTACAGTAGGCCCCCCCAGTTCAAGTGAAGGAAAATTTGAATGTCACAGCGTGCAGGTATATTTTAACAGTGTTATCTCTGCTTTGTGTCAGCTGTTTGGCGAAGGCCTTTTCCTTTCTCAGCACAAATCCAGCTCCATAAGGAAGTGCAGATGTTTAGATGGAAGCCAAATGGGATGAAGTAAGAAAAACCCTCTGGGGGCTGTTCTTGTCTCTTAGAGAGTCCGAGTGTGGAGGAGTGTGGAGAGAGGCTGAAGAGGATCCTGGAGTCTCCCAGCATCCCTCAGGCCAACCACCAGCTGCTGGTCCACCTCAGCAGACACCTGGCCAGGGTCAGCCAGAACAACCAGACTGGTCCCCGGCTGCTGGCACAGGCGTTCTCAGAGGTCGTCTTCAAGCACTCGCCCCTCAGGTAAAGAGGGTTCTTCCTGTTCTCATTTATATAAACAGTGACTAACTACAGCTCTGCACTGCTTTGGGCAGTATGTGTCTACAGTTGGTCCTTGCAGTCCTGAGCCGCTGCAACTTAAACATACCAGATGTTTAAGTTTCAGATTAGCAGGTACCTGACAGGTGGACCTCAGCTAATCCTGCATCAGTGAATCCACAAAAACACTTTAAAACCCTGAAATCTAGTGACTGTGGTGTGAGAGACAGAGCACACGTCCAGAAACCAACCAGTGGAACGTCACTTTACCATGTGGCGTTGTTTACCTCCACTCGGTATATTATTTACCTTTGCCAGGACACTATGTTGTGTATAATTGCTTAGTTAATGACTTTCCAATTTGCTTCTTTATCTATTCAATGAGGTTAATACGTGTGGTTGTTAATTACAGTGTTAGTCTCTGACTGACAGGGAAACAATGGTGCTTCCCTAATGCAGGTAATAGGAAAATGGAAATGGAGGTAACACCCTCCCCCCCCCCCCTTCTCTGATCTGACAGTTTCCTTTTCAGCACCTCAGTGTTCCTGAACATGGGAACACTGGAGTTTTCTGTATAATCCAATGATGAAACTGGTTTTTATGGTTTACACATCATAGTGTTTCTGAGGAATCCTGTGCTCAGTCTCTAAATGCTACGATAATAAAGGCTTTATCTGGCATTGCTAAGAATAACTATTTCATTATTCAGATATGGACCTAAAGATAATACACACCATAATAATGTGCTTAGAAAATACCAGAATCTGCACAGAAATTGAAAGAGAGCAGAAGCTGAATGTCGTCTCTGTTCTCTAACCTCAGACTGCCATTACAAAATATTATTTTAATCTCTACTATTGGATGCTTCTCATTTCCCTGCTGGCAGAGACTTGTAATTGACCCGTCTCCTTGAGCTTTGGCATTTGTTTTAATCAAAGAACCAGATATTTTCCAACACAGTTGTTCATCTTTTTTACTGATGATTCAACCAGGAGAGTTTCATGTCTTTCCAAGACTAGAGCAGCACCAGCTCTCCATCATCCAGCATGCAAAAATTAGACTTTTACATCCAGAATCCTGGAAACTGTGCCAAAATATAATGGCTCCCATATTGCTTCTCTATAGATGCTGATTGGAAATCATTATTTTTATGCTGCAGTAGCACTTTACACAGGCAAACGGAATTAAAATTAGAAGTTAGTAATTATGGGCACGCATTTTGTTCTCTACATGTGTCATGGTCCTTGAAGGATGATGTTAAGATGAAAATCCCATGTGAGGAGGTTTTTCCAGCTGTGAAATGTCAATTATGCTCTTTAGCATTTTAACTTCTGTCTTTCCATTTGTTGCTTAAAATCACTGATTATTCCAACAACAATCACTTCTCTTGCAAAAGTCCCATTGCATTTGGGTGGAAAGGGTTTTTTGTTTCAGTCAACATTTGTGAACCAGGCAGCCAAAGAGCTGAATGAAAGGCACCGAGTGTGACGCTCCATCCACAAATCAACCACTGCTTGTTCCCAAGCTCCAACCGAAATTGTCTTGATCCAGCACAAAGGCTTGATATTTAGGCAGTAAGGTAGCTTCCTTTGCTAACAGGAAAATCAAGGATGATATTTGACTCAGCTCTAATAACATCCTGTAGTTTAAGAGCTGGACTGAGTGGCGAATGGGATTAACAAGGCTGATGGTATTGTTTGGTTTCTGTGTACCCGGCACAAGCTCGTCTGCATTTGTTTTCCCAGAAATTACAGAGAAGAATTTTGCGGTGAATCAGAAGCAGTCGTTGTTTGAGAAGCGTGGTCAGTGCACCCCTGACGTGCGTAACGGGCGGATAAAGAGCAGGGCGGCGTATCGTAGCATGCCATGATATTTGAACCAGATCCCATGTCAGTTTATATTTCAGCTTGTCAGCTTCTGTGTGCGTGTGTGTGCAAATGTCAGCTAATCCTAGATGGTTCTGGAGTGTGCAGCACAGTCTGTAAGCATTTAGACAATCACACAAATCCTGTTGTTTGGTCTGTCACTGGTTTCTCATTTGAATAATACCTGGAGGGGGATAGTCAGTATTTTTCTCATGAAAAGACCAAGGCTCAAAAATGAACAAATGAGTTGATCCAACTAAAACATATTATCTGAGTATCCAAATCTTATGTGATATTATTACTGTTAGCCACAGAGCTCGTCTGGAAAGAAAACAAAAAGAGAACCACGAGCACGGTCCCTAACTTTTGTTCATCCCTCTCAAAACATGTTGAAATTTGAAGCTAATTTATGTCCTTGTCTGTGCTATTGTCAACAGTGCGGACGTGAATCCGGAGCATCACGTCAGGATCTTGGAGGCTCTGATCACAGCAGGAGGTCTCATGGAAATTCAGGCTGCACCAGGTAGGATGATAAACACACACACACACACACACACACACACACCATATACATACCATGTACATCAGTGCACACACTCCTCTCTTCTTTGCGTTTGCTGGTTGGTCTGTATTGTGACAGATATGAGTTTGCTTGAGTTGGTTCTGTTGTGACTCTGAAAAGTCAAACCAAAGCTCTGCACCAGCCGCCAATGAAGATGATTTTCAGATCTTTCTGCTCCCTGACAGAGTGCCTGAAGTCTGTTTCTTAACTGTACCATCCTACGTTTCTCAGTCTGGAAACATGACATTCTCTTTCCCTCCTCTGCTGCACCACAAACTGCAGTGGAAAACACACGTTTGGGTTGTGAAATATGTGGAAAACACAAACTTTTTGCCTGAGCTGCTGTGATAAATTGGGCATGAAGCATGAAATAGCAGCTTTAACTTTGTCATCTGTCCTCGGTCTGGATGTACGGAGCTTAGAGTAACAAAACAAAGCGGTTTTCTGATGTTTTTGTGTTGGTGTTCCTGCTTTCTAGGGCTGTTATAGCTAAGAGCGAGGGCATGACTGCGAACATGCAGAAGCTGTAAAGTGTTTCAGTTCTCTGAAAGCAAATAAAAAAACAGTCTTCTCTCAACTCAGATTTCCAGGAGACAGCCTACTGGTCTCAGATTTTTGGCTTTGTAACAAAGGAATATAATTCATATATAGAATGGGTCCGAAACTGATGAGTCAAAACCTGACTCTGGTGCCCCGTTCATGGCCCCATAAGCAGTGAGGAAGTGAGAGAAGTGTTTTTTATCTTTGACTTCAAGCAGCAGCCTTAATATTCCTGTGCATCTTAAAACATAGGACTTTTTGTTTGTACCTAAAATTGTAAAAACTGTGAACCATCTAATCAGCCACTGAACAGTTTCCAGCTCTGCAGGTCTGAATCCTACTAACAATTAGTCTGTACTGTGTTACAAAATCATGCGTTTGGCAATTCTTAATAAATCATATAAAACATATTCTGCCTTTTGAAGAAGCTGCTTTTTGTTGCCTGATTTCTAACTTCTGAAGCTGATGTTGGGCTCGTGGAGAATTACTGGGAGGAAAATTATTTGCTGTCACTGTCAGAGGGTCAGCGTGTGTGTGTGTGTGTGTGTGTGTGTGTGTGTGTGTGTGTAAATGTCAGTAGGCCAGTGTGTGAGGTTGTGTATTTATAAGGTTGTGCTGGTCTGTTGAGGGTTAAGGCCACATTGGGCATATCAGTCATATCTGTGATTACTGTGGCTGCTCAGGGGTTGTGGTTCATTTATATGGAGCAGTGAGATTTATTTTGGGGCGATGTTGGAAAGGTTGCTGGAGGAGTAGGCAGCGGGAGTCCAATTTACAACCAGGCAGGAACATGTCCTGGACGAAATCGCCTTTGTTCAACCCCAGGCAGGTCGGTGGGTTGGATCTTGCCTTCGGTTTCTTCATTAGTTTATTATTATTAATTTTACAGCTTTGAATTGGTAAATTTTTTTTATGTTAGAGCTAAAACCTTCTCAGGTGAATTTCTCAGTTGTCTAGTATCAGCCAGTGTCTGTTGTGGTAATAAAATAAAAAGCTAATATGTCCTTTTTGCTGCTATGCTGACGATGTAGAGATGTTTTCACCATAATAAAATGTGTGGCCTTCCTTACGTCCTCCGTATTATCTCTACAATCCACCTTTGACGAGTTCATTTTGCAGGTCATCTAATTTGACACAAATATGTAAAATGATAATCAAATCTTGTTTCTGAAATTCTAAAATCTAAATGGAAAGAGTCATTTGCTAATCAGAAATGTGGAAAAGATGAACAGGCTTTTCTTTGTGATTTGCACTTTGAGGCCAAAGCTAAAGAGCAAACAAACACAGACACACCTCACAGTGTCACAAATCAGACCTCACCATTGGTGGGAATCCTCTGTCGTTTGTTCGATTTTCCTCTTTTTTTTTTTTTTTTTTTTTTGGGGCGACACACAAAAGGACAAGATGATGCCTGGAGGACGATCAATAATTCATGCAATTAACCTCTTGTCCTGCAGGGTGGGGAGATAGGATGGCTACATCAAGGGTCTGGGCTGGGTGGCCACTGGAGATCTGAGATTTTTCCTGTTTCAGAATATCTTTAAAATGCTAATTTCAATTGCAGCCCAGTGAGAAGCACACAAGGAAATTTAACACGCTCAGGTTGATTTTAAAATGTCCAAACACGGTCGACATTTTGCAGAGCTTCTCCCCGGGGTGTCACGGCTTTGCTCCTGCTTCCTCATTTGCTCAGCGTTTGGTGATGTTATGTCTTTTCTCTAACTACATGTTTATTTGCTGTTGAGCATTTGTAAATTCATCCTCTTGTTGCACATTTAAGCTAATTGCTAAATCAATGCCCTGCATGTTTAAAATATATGTGTGTCAGTGTGTGTGTCTTGTAGGTGTGTGTGTGTGTGTGTGTTGGCAGACAAGCTTACATCACAGTAACCAGAGGGAGCTGTGTTGTGTCGTCTTTGAAGCGTGTCTTTTGTCGTATCTCCCACACAACCTCTCTCCCTGGGTGTCTGGGTTTGTAATCAAGGGAAGTGGTGTGGGATGACGTAACACACAGTTTACACATCGCCCTTCTCCTTCATTCTGGAGCTTGGTCTGCACCTTATGTGCTTATGTCATATCATGAGTTTTGATTATCAGGGTTTTGTCCAGTCGGGGATCGGCTGCTTAGAAATCAGTGAGTTCAGCCAAGACGAGGTCACTCTGCATATCTCCCTGAGTCAGTGTCACCGTCTGGGAGAGTCTGTTGCAGCTTGGAAATAACAAACTAGACACAAAACAGAAAAATCTCATGATGACAACCGTAAATGGCCGAGCTTGAAGACATCATGAATATCTAAAATGTTTGTTTTTCCTGAGCTATGAAACGTTTAGCGTCTAAACAATGCCATCAGATCGTCCTCACGTGCTCTGTGGTTTCTAATGACGCAGCTCTGTGCCTGTGGTCTGTTTGCATCGTAACATAGCAGAGGCCTGTACTCCACTGTTGGACTGTTTGTGCACCACCCTGCTGCTCCGGCTCAGATTCTCTTCACAATGTGTGTTTGCATATATGCACGGTGCTCTGTGTGTGTGTGTGTGTGTGTGTGTGTGTGTGTGTGTGTGTGTGTGTGTGTGCGTGTGTGTGCACATCACTTGCATGTGAAGCTTCTGTCTCATCCAGCCAATCTGTCAGCCAGCACACTTGAATCAGTAGGAAAAAGATGGGAGGACTGTAAACTCCCCAACACACCCATCCACGTTCTGGCCCTCTCTCCCTGCTTTTGTTATGAGCTGTTTTCCTTTGCAGGCACGCAAGCCGTGCCCGCAGTTTGGCAAGACTGCAGCATACACTAACACACTTAAACACACACACACACACACACACACACACTCACACACAGGTTCGCTCCCTGCTCTCTCAGGTCATTTATTTGGTTGCTAATGCAGCCAAGGAGGCTCTGCTGGTAAAATCCACTGTTCAGAAACTCCATCAGACAGGTCCTCCCAGTTTGCTTCACATTATTTTAGTCCTCTGTTGAATTCATCCATGTGTGTCCTAATAATTCTGGTTCAGAGCAGTCTGGGTGTTGGCCGTCATTGCGGCATCTTGTTGGTGGTTAGCCTGTGTTAGCACAAGGCTGGAGGTAGCTGATCCGCCTTTGCCCAAAGTGAAAAAATATCCCAGCGAATATTTTAAGTCTCTATGATCAGACAGTGTAGCCTGATTGTTTAAAGGGTTTAATGTGGGAACAACAGTGTAATGAGCGATCCCGACTATGGGCTGTCAGCGGAGTCGCCATATTAGCAGTTCAAGTTGAATACAGTTTGTTTCCTGAGCAGAACTTGAGTGATGACTCATTACAAGCAGTGTTTTCGGTTTTATAAATGTTTATTCATGGATGGACAAGTCATTACAACATGAGACACCACACACCCTAATAACACCGTGCACCATCAACCACCTTCAGGAGACTTGACCCTGGCAGCATTATCACCTGAGAACAGGTCTGCACAGGGACACTGGAACCAAACCTGGCAACCGTTCTATGATTGAAAGACCCAGTGTCGTGAAAAAAAATACCCATGCCCTATGTACATGTAAATGTAGTAGCATGTAGTATATATTCATACTATTTATGTATACACTGTTGTTTATCTTTACATAAAACAGTAACAAGATTAACTGTGTCACTACATCTGCTCTAGACTTGGAGGTTGACATATCTTTTTGCTTCAGACAGAGCCAGGCTAGCAGTTTCCCTCTGCTTCCAGTCTTTATGCTAAGCTAGGCTAACCATGTTTCTGTTCTTGACATGCCAGACTCATATGTTTTTTGATATCACAAAAAAGATGCACATTATACAGACGACCTACTCCTCGAATAATGCAGTGGCAGTTTCCTCCTTTAGAGGTGAACAGCTAAACACACAGTCAGAGCTGAGAGCACAGTGTATGCATGTCAGTCAGATATATGCAGTGTGTGTGTGTGTGTGTGTGTGTGTTTGGTGTGAAGGGTTCACAGTTAAGTCATGACTCTATCCCATTGAGAGGAAAGTACCAGCTGAACATCCAGCATAATCCTGCTGTATGGGGTCAGCAGCAGGACACACACACACACACACACACACACACACACAGCTGTAGTGTGTGTGAATATGTGTTAGGCTGCTGTGGTTGTGTAATGTGATTAAGGTCAAGCTAGTATTCATTAGTATTTGGCATGTTTGTGGGTCTCTGTTCAGCCTGTGATCCCTCGTCTCCACACGACTAAATAGCCCAGTGCACCGGCTAATAACACACTGACACACACACACACACACACACACACACACACACACACACACACTCACTCATAACGGAGATCACCAACACATTTAGAATTGCAGACCATGTGTAGGCCTGTGTTAACAATGTTTGAAGAAACACTCAGGTGAAGCTAAGACAGACTGATGACCTGCTTTGCTTCAGGATCAATATTTCATTGTGGGTGTGACAGGAAGTGATAAGGACAACGCCACTAAAAGGCAAAGCCAAGATGAAGGTCATCACTGCATAAATAACCTAAACGTTATATTATTGTTATTATTGCCTGGACTTCATGTGTCCTGGTTTCCTGACATCCACTACTGGAGAAATCAAATCCAAGCAGATCTTCTGTCCTGCTCTCTGTTTCTGTCATCACATCATAAGGTCAGGGGTCATAGTGGGGTGTTAGATGAAGGTAATTGCCTTTGAAATGACTTTGTTAGCTGGATATGGAGATAGATACATGTGGCCCGGTGAGTCCCAACAGGAGGTCACGGGGTGGGGGTCACAGCACACACTCACAAAGCCAAGGCCACTGCTGTGAGTCTGAAGGAGGTCATGAAATCACTGAAGGCCAGACATGAAACAGCACCTCCTGATGATCCTGCTGATGAGGTTAAAGGAGCAGTCTGCTCATTTTCTATATGAACTGTGTTTCCAACACTCCCCCCACAGAGACCAACAGAGAGTCGTCGCTACTCATGGTTAATATCTGATAGCTGTAGATCTACGTCGTTGTCCAGAAACATATCAGTCACACACACACGCACACATTATATCAGACATTTCACCTGTAAAATACCAAATGAAATCTTCTCAGGTTATGACAGTGACTTCTTTGGTCTACATACATTTTATTCTGACTGGATATGTGTTACCTTAGAAACATTTTCCTTTCTCCGTCATTACTCACATTTCTTACCTTTTCTCTGTGCGGTCTGAGGGTCATGCTCCTCATTGGTGTGTTAAATAGGGAAGTCGTCCGAGGATGCAGGCTCATTAGGACCGTGCATCACCAAAAAGGACCTCACAGACCTTTTTAATATCTGGCTGCTCAGAAGTCAAAGGATTTGAGGAGAAGCTGCCAGAGAATCACAACAATGTGGAATAACGTGGGCAGTAATTATTTCAATGCCTAGTTTTCTCCATGCACACCATTAATAATTCATTAAACCCAGCCAAAGTAATGCTCATACCTATATCATATGATAGAGGAAGAATAAAGCAGCCATGTGGCTGTGCGTGGCGTGTGCATGAGATGGCTTGTCAGGCACCCCTGCGAGC
Organism: Mastacembelus armatus; assembly: GCF_900324485.2. Taxonomy (NCBI): domain Eukaryota; kingdom Metazoa; phylum Chordata; class Actinopteri; order Synbranchiformes; family Mastacembelidae; genus Mastacembelus; species Mastacembelus armatus. The sequence goes on along the minus strand of NC_046636.1, from coordinate 1,527,524 downwards.
AGCCGTGTAGTTTCCGCCAGCTGTGTCTGAGACATTTGCTGCACCGAAGGGTAAATGTGATGCTAAGAATATGAGGCAGGGATGGATGGGTGAGCTGAAACCAGCCATGAATACCAATGTGCTGCCTCCTGTCTAAGGCTCTGTCTGCTCTCTGTTTTACAGTATCTGTCTGGCTTTGTGTCTTTGTTCAGATCCTCTCTTTCTCTGACATCAACTCAAGGACCCGAGGCTGAGTGTGCGTCTGAGCAGGAGAGGACTCAGCCAGGGACATGACACTGTGTGACTAAGTTCAACTAGAAATGTGTAGTAGTCTGTGTCAGGTGAAATCTGCCTCCTTGTATATCAGGACTGTACGTACTAGGGACGGGTATTCAAAGCTGAACTGCTCTTCAATATTTGCTGGGAGCCGTTCAACAGTTCTGTCACTGTCGTGTTATTTCCAGGCGCCGGGAAAAGCAAACAGAGGCTCTTTGTTTTTAAAGTCAAAACCAGTCACGTGAAATATGTTTTTTGATTGAATGACTGTTTGAATGTTTGAATATCATTGCCCATCCCAGTTAGAGCCCAGAATCCTTCAGAGAGCAACGCCACACACGACTGTAATAATAGATGAGAAATCCAGACACGGTGCCTCAGTCACTCCGATTAAAGCCACCGCTCACCAAACATTTGCCCCTCGCTGTGCCCAGGGCCCCAGAACAGCCAGTCGGACTTATCAGAAAACAGCGGCAGCATGAAGAGCCCTGGAGTGTGACTGATGAGTGTGTTCTTCTTAGTAGAAACCGCTGAGGTAGCATGATGTTGTTAGCGCTGCACACCCTTCAGATCTACAGCAGCATCTTCACTGCACACAGATACATTTTCTGCACAACACAAATGGACTCAGTGTTGTGTCAAAGGTCAATGAATCGTGAAGATACAACATGGGCTCCATCCAGTGTCGACAGCTCCAGTTTGAGTGTAGCTGAAGCCCGTCCTGTGTGGACGCAGCCATTAATGCTGGTTTCTCTTAAAATGACCACAGTCTTATTTTTCTAAGGTCTGGTCTTTGAGGTGGTGGATTAGAAGTCTAAGTCTGAAATGTTTTGTCGCCTATAGATCAGAAAACGTTCATGCTGGTGTTATTTGGCAGATGTTTCATGGCTAACCAGTTTCTGCAGCTGCACTGATCACAGGAAGGACACACTGAGGAGACATAAGAAATAAATAAATATTAGCTGCAAACACTCTACTCATATCCAGTAAAGACCGATGTCATGAGACCCACTTGGGCCCAGAACGACCTGCAGAAATGGCTCTTTTAATTATTGAAACTTTAAGATGAGCTTTATTCATCTCTGAGGGGACATTCAGGAACCATCTGGAGCTTAGCATGTTGTGTATTAATATGAAGTGGTGTCTGTTTTCATGGTGAACCGCTCTGTATGCTGGTTAGAATATATGTCTCTATGCCTCTGCACATCAGGGTTGGTGTCCGTTGTTGGTCAGAACCTGCTGTTGGTTCTGCTGTTGTTGAACATGGGCTGATGATATCACTGTGTGTGTTTCTGCCTGCACCTCCGTTCGCCTGTTTTTGCTTCTCTCATCTCTCCCTCCATCGTCCACTGGGGATCTGTTGTTTTTCCAGCAGTAATAATTCTGTTTTAAATCAGACCTACTGTTTTCTTCTCCTGACTCAGCCCAATGTGAATCACTAATGAGGCAGTTTTCTCTACCTCTGGGCAGCTCTGGGAACGGCTGGCCACAGAGTGGGCTGATCAGTATGCACGAAGCACTTCATCCTGCCTTTTATTTTGTTGAATTTTACTCCTAAATTGGTCAGTTTGGAGCAGCTCTCGGCCTTGAAAGGCTTTGTGAATTCAGCCTCTGGGGTTTCACGACTCCAGAAAATCTGACCTGGGTGATGAATTGTTTATGCTAAGTTTAGAAATAAACTGATGGAGGAGCATCTAGGGATAAACATGTGCTTGTAAGTTTCTGTTCCCCTTCTCTCCTTCCCAGCATGCTCCATGGCGAGATACGCAGCAAAACAGAACTATGTTCCTCTGCTTTTCTACAGTTACTGTTTCAGTTGCATGTCTCCGTTGGCTGCTGGGGACAGGACATGCTGACACACACTGTCCTGCCATACTGGCATATAAAGGTGTTTTGGCTAAACCGGCGGACACAGGACGACGTGATCCGACCAACAGTGTGACATTTGTGTCCAGCTGATAAATCAAACTCCCACTTTGCATTTGTTATGTGTATTTCAAGGCCTGTAAGCTCCTTCCTCTGGCATAGAGCTCCACTGTGTTCAGAGACTATTAAAACCCCATCAGTGAGTCGCTCTGGAGCACTGGCATCACTGGCATCTTCCTTCTCTCTGGTTTATTTTCCCACAAATATTCACTATAGCACTGAGACTGTACATTAATCCGCCTGTAAAAATAGTCCCCAACAAATGCCTTCTGTTTGAGTAACGTTTGCTAAAACCTACAGCTGTTTTAGGAAATTGCTGAGCCTCTTTTATAGAAAAAGCTTGTATTTCATGAGACAATAGAAAGTGAGCAGCCTTATCTTTTAACACTGTCGTTTTTTTGTGTTTTGTTTTTTTTTACATCTTCAGATTCAGCAGCAGAGGGACTGTGTGTTTTTATATTCCTTCTCCCTTCTCTCCTGACTTTGCTGCCTGACCTGCTGTGTTTTATGTGTTTTATGGGCTTGGCAAGTTATAGTGACACACTTTAACAGCTAATCTGTAGCAAGCCTGCAGTACTCTGATGCTCAACCACATGGAAAGTTATAAAGCCCCATTATGATGCTCTATCAAGCCCCTCATATTGCTTGAAGGTCAAGGGCACTTTATATGAAAGATGTGAAATCTGCCTGATATTATAAGGGCTGAGATGGATAAAAGGGAAAGAGAGGGAGTCATTTTCTTCCTCAGGTTCCTATGATGAGACAATCTCACCTTTCCTTTCATGCTGGGAGGTTTATGGGCGGCCGGGGAGCTGTAATTGCTGGCTGTCAGGCCGAGCTTTGAGGCAGCAGAACCACTGGTATTGCTGCTGCTGCTGCTGCTGGATCTCATGGCACACACACACACACACACACACACACACACACACGTTATGATGTGTTTGTCATGCCTATGAGGGATCAAAAATAATGAGTTTTGTGTTCGCAGTACAATAATAAAAGTCTTCGCCTCACATAAAGAGATGTGTTTGGCTTATATTTCATTCACCCAGTTAACATTTACAAACAGGCAGTGATTCATTTCACCTGTTTTTGTCCTGTCGAGAGACGTATATTTTCATTCCTGATTTATTCCAACTTACTGTCTTAGGTCTGTGCATCAGTTAGGATAATATTGTACTAGTGTAAGTAAACCTCTGCCAACACGGTGACAGCACCAATAAAAAGTCAGACTGTGCAGAAAACCCAAGCATTCAGCCAATCAGTCGGGGTTTAAACAGACTATATTAATGGTTCTGCACCCAGCTGCCTTAAAAATTAGTCTCAGGTAATGAAAATCTGTAGGACTATGGTAACACAATCCACAAACGAGAGAAATGTGGCATATAATGGACCGTTAACACAAGCTCCGATGCCAGTGAGCTGCGTGAGGGGGTGGTACCAGGCCCAGTGTGGTGCTGTGGTATTTCCTGATATTGGTGTGAATCTGTTGAAGAAAATGTGTGAAATGACGGGACCTAAACATTCTGTGCTTTGACTGTCTTAGCGTGACGGATCTGCAGACTAGTTTTACAGCGATTTTCTGGTGCACGGAGACATAACCTGCATGTGTAAACCAGTTTAAACAGCGAGATGTGGAGCCTTATCTGTGGGTTTCAGGCGGGTGGTCAGTGTTTGTGTCCAGCAGGCTGCTCTGACCTCATCCCTGGCATTGGCTCAGACCCTGCAGCTAATGGCAGATGTCCTCCGCTCCGCTTTCTGTTTTCCTCCATATCTCCTCATCTCCTCCATCCATCCATTTGCTGCCCCTTTTTCTCCTCTCCGTCTTTTTGTTTTTGTCTTCCTACCTGATTTCCATCATGCATTTCCATACACCAACATCTCAGTCCAGCTTTTACTTCCTCCTTTCTCGCCTCATGTTGCCTTTCCATTCCTCTGTTGCGCTGGGTCCTTCAGTGTCATGTTAGAAATGTTTCTCCCTCTCAGCTTTCCATCTCTAATTCATGAATGGAAAGAGAAGCTGGAGTTAGTGGTGATTTTGGGGAGCTGGAATTATGTCAACACCTTGTTCAGAGCCAGTGTTCAGCTCCATTTCTCAGGAGTAGTGTTCCCTTCATCCGGCAGAAAATGAGGGTTTGGATGTTGAGGAAGTTTCCTGATCATAACCAAGTGTTTCAGTTGCTTGTCCCTAACCATGTTGTTCGAAGCGGACATTTTAAAAACATGTCCAGGCTGTGAGTGGGGAGTAAAGACGGACTGCAGAAACAAAAAGCTTAGCAGCATCATGGTCACGTGAGGCCGCTGCATCAGTTTGTTCTCAGGAAAATGTGAACTATTGAAGTAAAAACTGTCCCAAATATGCAGAAAACAACAAAAAGCCCTGTTTACATTTGAGGTGCTGCACACGTCTGCATGTGTTTCTTCCTCCACACTTTTCTGACATGTGAGCTGAGGCTGTCCTCACAGTCGGCTCCTTCATTGTGCTGCGATTTGTTATCAGGCGGCCACGAGCAGCTGATCTGTCCCAAGCCCGGCGTTGCGTTCAAGAGCCGCTGATCAAATTAGCCTCCCAATGAGCTCAGCGTGCACACTTTAATTCCCGACTCTCTGACTAATCTCATTAGCTTCATTCTGACTTGACCCACTCACTCGACCTAAAGGGATTCTCTTCAACGTCCACTCACACAGGCACACATCTACACACCAATCGACAAACAGCGGGCCCAAGCCGTTCTTTATTCACTTAGTGGAGAGGTGGAGAGGTTCCTGTTGTGTGTGTGTGTGTGTGTGTGTGTGTGTGTGTGTGTGTGTGTGTGTGTGTGGCGCTGCAGAGGTTCTGCTGCTCTGCAAATCAGATAACGGCTCTGACCTGTAACCTTAGGGTGGCTGAACGCTTCACTGTGGCTTTTCTTCACCGCAGTGCTGAACTAACACAAACTGGAGAGTAAACGTCATGATGGGTGCTTCCACACTGTGAACACGAAGGCTGTTTGCCAGTTCTTCCACTGGACAAAAGCTCTGATTGGAAATTTTGTTTGCAGAATCAGAGCGTCCTACAGAATCTCTGCAGGGGAACTACAGCCTACTGGCTGTAGAAAGATTGTGGTTCTGTGAAGCTGTGAAGGGGTTAGACAGTTAAAGACTTGGTTGGTTCTGGTCAAATAAAAGATGAATTGCAGGTTTGTGACAGGATGCAGCCTGTGGTCTAAGTTAACCCTGGACCCCCGCAGTCGTATTTTTTTGAGCTGCCCCACTGTCCCAGGTCAGCTGATGATACACTTAAAAGTTAGTGTCCTTTTTTGGTCCACATCCCAGTCCGATAAAAGCCAAAGGTCGAACTGAGGGCGGCTTAAACGGAAGAGAAGTTGGCAGGGTGCTGCAGCTTTTGGACGTCAGTGAGAATCTGTAGGTGTTTGTGGTTTTGGCCAAGCAGCATCTTTTGCACATCAATAAAAACTGGAGGTGGCGGGGTCACTGTTCAATGGATCATCTGTTTTTTTGTTTTTGTTTTTTTTTTTTAGCTCTAGTTTGAGTCTGCAGGCAGCATCAGTGTTTTATGTAAAGAGGAGCTGACCACCCACATTGTTGTCTGTTTATCATTTATTATTTATGCAGCATGGTGAAGGAATCAAAAGGGGAATGAGAAGCTGAAGCACAGGCCAGTCGACCCGAGCGCCGAGGCCAAAAATGTTGTTCTGTTGTCTTGCTGTTTCGTTGACTTCGGTGTCAATACTTCCTATTGAACTGTACTTGAGTCAAAAGTTGAAAAACTTTTCTATCGATTGAGGCTGAGAATCGACCGAGCCAGCTGCCGTGCGGTCTCTGAGGTAGTCGGCTTTCATCTCAGAGATCCACAGCGAAGCTGATTAATAAGTGATGAGGCAGCCGATGACTGTGGCCAGGTCTCTTTATAGAGATAATCCATATCTGATATTATATTCACACATAGTCTTTGACACACGCCTTAGGGCAGCATGCTGGATGATGGCAGACAACTGAAAATCCCAGAGACAGAGGGGCTGATTAGAGTTTGAAGAGAGACAGAGAAAACACCCTCAAAGTCTTTGTCTTTTCATGTCTTGTATTTGTTCAGTGATGAGCACAACAGTCCCACCGCTAAATGTTGACGTGCATCCTCAGCAGTCTGTGGATTTGTTGGCTTGTTTTTAATTTACAAACTAAGGTGGACGTTCTGCAGGTCGGCCTATATCTAATCACAGAGTGGCCTCTGTGTGAAGCAGCGGAGCCTGCAGGTTTCATGCATAAGTTGTCAATAGCAGTAATACTGAAGAATTGAAAACCAGTCAGGAATCCAGGTCATCTCAATAAAAGGACTCGAGGTCCTGAGCCAAATCTCATCAGCCCAGCACCCCTGCACATTTAATGTGATGACAGTGAACACATCACGGGACATATGACGACAGTCTGTGAGGGCCCAGTCCCCCAGTCTGCATTAGCTAATGGATTCTGCCCGACTCTGCAGGGACCGGCTCATCAAAACGTGGATTTGTAGCACCAGTGGAGGTCAAGCTGTTAACTCCCACAATCCAACGAAGTCTGCCAGCGTCTACATGCAGCTCTGCAGAGTCGCTGCCTTGAGCGGACACGTTTGCAGCTAGTTTGATGCAGCGGCCAATCAAAATGCAAAATGTTTGACAGTGACTATGGCGATGGTAACAGGACAGAAAACCGCCGTCCTCATTTAGCGCCGAGCACGACGACGACCATGATGATAAAGGGGATGATGACGAGGAGAGAAAAGCACTGACGAAGATGACGTTGAGGATGATGAAGAGCTCGTGTTCTACGAATGTGAAATGAGCTCTCATCATTATTATTCTGTGTTCACACATGATGAATTAGTATAAATGAGGATTAGAAGTCTGCAATTACTCACTACTAACATAAGGACAGAGTTCTGGTTATAAGGGTTAATTATCATGACCACCCCTCTCCACGTGTGTGTGTGTGTGTGTGTGTGTGTGTGTGTGTGTGTGTGTGTGAGGTATAAATTAGGACTTATTGAAGGGTCTACTTCCCCATTTCCTTCTGTGTCAATTAGGTGCCTTTTGTAAATGTCATCTTTTCAAATAATTCAGTTTTTCATGTGGCGGGTCCATAAACGTGTGTGTGGCAGTTAAAAGATAGAAATCACTAAATCAGGGGCCATTAACTTTTATTTGTATATTCTGGGATGACTTCGTTGTTCTGGGCGGTGAATTACTTCTCACACACACACACACACACACACACACACACACACACACACACAGGTTGCCTTTGTGTTTTGAAGTTATTCTCTCATGATGGGTTTGAAAAGGTAACCAAGTTTTTTATATCACCCATTCAACAGCTCCCAGCTCTGACAGCAGCTCTTTAGACTACAGGGCCAGAAGTATGTGGACGGGCTATGGAAAGGCTGAAGCCTGTACCAGCACATGGTTTTGCATGTGGCTGTAAGTGGTTTATATGGTTGTATTTCTCATACTGAGAAGCTTCAGCACCATAAATCTGGAAACTAATATCAGTTTCACTGCTGCTCCTTGATGTTTGCGTAGACACAGCAGCCATAGTAACAGGGGCTGTATTGAGGCTGGTGAGCACCCACACTAACAATGTGAGGAGCTGAAACAGAGGTTGGTTAGTCTCTTTCCTCAGAGCCTGTTTCCAGGGTAAGACTCGGTTGGCGGTAATGAGAGGAAGTTGTTGGTTTTATGAATAAAGATTTAATGTATGTGAACATTTGTCCTCTGGGAGAGAAATAATCTGTGATCCACAGTCTGATATTGGTTCATTGTCCTGCATCATGTGTAAGGCTCCGCGTGTGTGTGTGTGTGTGTGTGTGTGTGTGTGTGTGTGTGTGTGTGTGTGTGTGTGTGTGTGTGTGTGTGTGTGTGTGTCTCCCTGCCAGGTCGGCCAGTCTGCTAATGATGTTGTCCAAGAGGAATGTGGAGCGAAAAGATATTTCTCCATCTTTGCACGCACACGGAGAGAACGAGAGACAAACACACACACACACACACACACTGATTTGTTCTTTACAGAAAATCACTGAGACAGATCAGAGGCAGAAATATGCAAAATCAGACATAAACAAGCAAACAGCCATGTTGTTACGGACGGCAACTTTCTGTCAGACTCTGTGTTTGAATTAAAAATTAAAAAATAGACCCTTTCAAATCAAAATTCTTTTCAAACTTTTTCTGGAACATTAAACATTAAACCAGCAGCAGAATTATTATTATTGACATTAGGCCGAATCTGTTTAATTCACTGGGCGATTGCAGATCAAAGTGAACCTGTGTTTTAGCAGAGGGCTGGTTAGCAGTTAGCTGATACTAGCTTGTTGCTAAGCTAAACCAGCATTAGGTCAAGTGCTGGCACGCTAACTAGTGGCTAACTGCTATGTTATTGGTTAGCGTGCGGCCACAGTAGCTGTAAAACTTTCGGTCCCAGGTTACACTTCAGCATCACTGGGATCAGTAGGTGTCATGTTTATACGCCTGATCCCTCCTGCTCCTCCTGACAGGCTGATTTTCCAGCCCGATCGCTGCGACTGCCTGCTTCTCTTGCATGTGTTTTCTATTCTCTTTTACAACTGTGGTTGGTCTCCAGATTCCAGCGATTGTGAAATGCAGCTGCCCAAACTATGAAAATAACACCCACAGTTGTTTGTAAAACTAGAAAGAGAAAAAAACAGAATCGCCCTTTAAACATTGGCTGGTCCGTGGATACGCATCCAAACAAACACAAATCTTCGTTCGCTTTCTCACACACACGTTTTCGGCCTCTCTCTCTCTCTCTGGGTCCATCTCTCTGCCCACATGTCCATGTTTTCACTGCAGCTGCTGACGAGTTCATCTGATCCTGGGAACTTTCCCCACATGGAAACTGGCATTTGTTGTTTTATTTTGGAGCTGTGTGCAGGGCGGGTCACAGGAAAACGCCAGCGCTCGGTGTCCCTGTTGGTCTCGGTTATTCTTTCGCTCTGTGGTAGCAGCTTTTCCCAGGGACCTTCTATCTGACGTATTGCCACTTAACACACACACACACACACACACACACACACACACGAAATAACTCACCGGGAGAATATGTATGTGAGTGATTGAGTACAGGCTGCGGTGACGTTACCACAAGCGAGTCTAACAGCTCACATGTTGGCTCTTCTTCCCTGGAGAATATCTGTTCTCATTGTTTCTACTCGTTGGACCTAATCCAGTGTTGGCTGAAACCTGGCGCCGCACCTGTCAGTTCTAACGCTCCGTCCTCACCTGGCGTCCCCCGTGTCACGGCGTCAGCTGCTCGTTCTCTTCCTTTGCCCAGATGTGAGCACGGCGGCCTGGACCGTGGCAGACCTCTGGCTCGTCCGCCGGGTCGTTTCTGACATCCTGTCACAACCCACCACATCACAGCCAACACGTGTGGTTGGCTGATTATTTCCTGTCTTAAAACGGAGACGCTGGTCCAAAAAGAAACCAAACCAAAAACACAGAAACACCTCCTGGCTCGTGAAGAAGACACAGGTGGTGCAGACTGTTTCTGTTCTGCGTGTTGTTTCAGGTTAATAGATTTATTTATACATTTTTATTGGAGTGCAGTCCTCTCACTGTTCTTAGAACATTCTGTTTTCTTTGAGGCTCATGTTTTTCTGTCCAGGACGACAGTAGATATTCATTTATTTTAAGAACACATCAAAAAAATGTCCACGAACAAACATTTTCACACACACAGAGTCAGGGAATAGATGGAATAGACGTGTTCTTGTTGGGTCACACCTGCTCTGTGCCTCAGAATATCCTGCGTTGAAATGAGCGAACACTCCTGTCCTGCTCAGATTCGAACTCTGTGCTCTCCGTGCTGTAATTCACTCGGCTCCATCTGGAGATGTGCTGGCAGGCTCTTCATGTGCTCTGCGAGTCCGTTTGAATCTGAGAGCCGCCCCTCTCGCCCGGTGCAGCGTGTGTTCGTTCTGTGCACCCATCGGCCGCTGGGGCCCCCAGCACCAGCCTTCCTCCTGCGGCCTGATCCGGTTTGAGCGGACGTCAGAGCTCGGAGCTATCGGCGTATGAGCGCCGGCTGTTTGATATGCAGCAGGCGATGGCGTGCTCTTTGTGGCAGCTACGACTCAGATTACTACTAATTGCAACCAGAAGGGCCAGAATAAATTAACAACCTTCATTTGTATGCAGGCCAGATAGACTTTGTCAGTCTGAATCCTGGCCACAGAGCGTTGCTGTGTGGCCTGAAGCTGAAGGAATGAACATTTCCTCACACGCTGAGGGCGGCAGGGTCAAAGGTCAGCTGATTCATCCCCCTCTCTCCTACTGTATGAAGGTGTAGGGGGGCACTTCACTTATACGCTGATGAATTTATGACTGAGTGGATGCATTTGTGTTTCCACAGTGATTTTCCCACTCAGTCACAGTTTATTGAACAAGTTACCCCACAGTGAGATGTTCCTCAGGGTGGACTGTGATCTCCTTGACGTTTTCTCAAAAGTTGTCCAATATTTGACCTGAACGTGCCTTAATGACCAACCGTCAGCTGACGGACAGATGAGGCACATTTTGGTGGACTGTCTGTGTTTAGAGCAGTTCCATGGTTTGCTGTAAAAACATCCAACGTCAACCCTCGTCCCCCACTGGACCCCCAGGTTCCCTGTTCCATCCAAGGTGCTGCAGATATGAACCAGAGCTGCAAACTGATGAGGCTAAACCACAGTGCCACCGTCTTCCCGGCCTTCTGTGGCTTTTTCTTCTTTCTGTTCCAAAGAAACACTGGCTTTCTTTGTTTTGGCAACTTCTCCGAAGCATCTTGTTTGAATAAAACTTGGACTTGTCGGTGGACTGCACCGATCGGGGATTTTATGTTTACTTCCAGTGTGAGCGCCCACGTCAGGACCACTTGATAGGACTTTTTAGTTTTGTTAAAAGTGATTTCAGGCCCTTTAACTTTTTTAAGTTTTCTCAGCCAGTGTTTTTATTTATTTATTTATTTATTTATTTTTGAACAAACTTTTGAATTCAACACTAAAATATTTTGCTTTTTTGAATTTGGCTGCAAGTTTTTCCATGTTAGCACAGAAAGACTCAGCTCTGCAGAGTCAGAGCCCCCCCCCCCAACCTAACATAGCCCATTGTTCTGCAAATTACTGCATATTTTGAAATGACAGTTTGAGCTAAGTCATTTTCATTATTCACTGTTGCTGCAGCCGTGGGTGAATGTCGTCTTTTTGAGGTCTGGCAACTCTGCCGTTTGGCTGCGGACCAGTGGCGGACCGGTTCTCCAACAGACATCCAAACCCTCCTCACTCAGAAAAGATCCTTTCAGAGACGCGGCATTGATATGAGACTCATTCAGGCTGCCCTCTGGCTGACACCCACACACCAGCATGTCCTCTTTCACACTGCAACCATGAATATGCAACATTTCTATTATTTATTGAGTGGAATTGTGCATGACCCTGATTCAGTTCTTTGCTGATTCATTTCTTCTTTTTGTCTCTTAAAGAGAAGATCTGTCAATACTCTCTCTCACACACTTATTCACACACTCACAGAGGGACCCTCTGCCCGGGTTGTCAGGTTGAGCGTAAGGGCTCATGTCAGTTTGTGATTATTCCCAAACATGGTCCTCAGCTATGTTTAATTCCATTTCACCTGCGTCATCCAGGGATTTCCTGGAATACAGACCCAGCTGTCAGTGGGCACACAACACACACACATGGTCAAACACACGTTCATGCGGACATGCGTTCTCCCTCATTGTCTCGTTCCTTCTTGTGTTTTTCTGTCTCCAGGACATGTCTGAGCCTGTTCTGTCACCAAAATGTTCAAACTCAGCAGATACAGTACAGCAGCTTCAGTAGAGTCCTACACGCTGCTCAGGCTCAGTCTGAATTTCCCCACAAATCAATAATTTCAGACATTTTTTTTACCCAGGATTCAGTGGAACGTTGGGATTTGTAGTCACATTTTAGACTTAAGATCCTGCACAGTTTGTTTGTACTGGTCTAAATGGGAGGCTCATGAAGTGAGCTAAATATCCAGTATGATCGCTAAACACACATGAACACACTCTGTGTCAGTCTTGAGGTGCGACAAGCTTAAGTTTGTTTAAAATGTCGTGTAAAATCCTTTTCCTGAGATTTTCTGACCTAAATACATAAACCAGTTAGGAGGCGTTAATCTCTCCACGATGTCGCTGCGTCAGTAGCTCATGAAACAACTCTGGGGCTCAGACTGTGTGAAACAGAAACACCTCAGATATTTATGAAAAGTCTGGATTCACAAACACTTAAATACATCGAGATGTCTGAGTGTTTACTGATCTGCAACCTCTGTGGTTAAAGTCTGTCCACATTTAGGCAAAAGTCCTTTCGGATTTGAGAAACAACATGTGACACAGGACGTGAGTCACAGTCTCTGGCGTGAAGCCTTTTCTGTCGCAGCCTCTCACTGCTTCTACTGTTTCTGCTGAGGATTGATACCAGCACAGCCACTAAAGCTCAGACCGAGTGCTGTTGACACAGTGGGGCAGTGGTTAGATCTGTGGCCCACAGTTTGAACCCACAGTTTGAACCCACAGTTTGAACCGGGGCTCATCTGTGTGGAGTTTGCATGTTCTCCAGTCCACATGTTGACGTTTCCTCAGGACAGACACTGAGCAGAGCAGTTGAACCCACTGGCCTTTGGTGTGTGAGTGGGAGTAGTTGTATCGCACCATCAGTGTGTGTTACTGTGTCTTTGTGTGTGTGTGTGTGTGTGTGTGTGTGTGTGTGTGTGTGTTTATGGGTGAATTAGTTTGATTGGCACATTAGACATTTCTTTTTCTTTACTTTTTCTTTTAAATTAAATAATAATCAGCAAATTCAGACGTTGTCTTCAGTGTGAATGCAAATTACTTCTGTCTGTGTGCAAACAGGAAACTGCTGTTTCATGACAGAGATCAGCCAAAATGTGAAGAAATATGAGGTTAAACTGCAGCAACATGACACTTTGCATCACCCAGAAGTTTATGGACCCCTGATGGGACAAAGTCAAAACATACTGGACATTATCCGTCCAACAGGGAAAGAAGAAAAACAGTTAGAGTGAGAAATATTGTTCCATCACATGGAGATGATGGAGTTTCATTGCATGTGGATGTGAGTTAAAAGCATGTTCTCACACACACACACACACACACACACAGGCAGTACACTGCAGCACTGAAGCACGCAAACAGTCAGAGACATGTCACCTCGTATCTCTGAAGAATGTTTGGCCTGTCACACACACACACACACACACACACACACACACACACACACACACACACTTGTATTTTCCTAAGGTCGTCACTTTCGTTGTCCTACACTAAATATGTCACGCCAACCCAAGACCTACTCTAACCTTCGGCCCTCAGACCGAGCCCTGACCCCCAATCAGGCCTTTAAAGGGGCGTCACGTGCGTGAGGACCGGACGCTCCTGTGCTCTAAAGCTCAAAGATGTCCTCACAAAGGTAGACATCCAGCTGCACACACACTAACGCGCTGTCGTGTGCTGCCCTGTTGCGTGACAGAGCCCGACATGTCTCAGCGCTCTCGCTAGAGTGAGTCCGCTCACTCCAGGAAGTGTGTGTGTTGGTTATGCATCATAGATCCAGTGCTCCCTGGAGAGGAGGAGTCTTCGCTTCCTTTCCTCCTCCATTTTTAACTCTTCTCTCTTTTTCTTACACTTTCCCCTTTCCTCACCCCTCACCCTCCCATCTCTCCTCTAGTTACTCCACTTACTCCACGTTCTCCTTTTCCTTTCGCCGCTTCTTTCCTCCTACTCCTCTTCCTTCCTTTCTTCTCTTTGGGCACATCCCAGTTCCCTTATTTGATCGTTCCTCGTTGTTCTGGACCACCAGAGATTGTCCCAGACCCAGATTCTCAAAAGAAGGAGGAAAGGATGTCTCATGCCTCTTTAAACATGATTCCTGTCTTCTCACACATTTTCCTCAAATCTCACCTGGGCACAAGGAAAACACACAATTGAGAAAAAGGTGGAAGCGGCTTAAGGGAACTGGGGTTTACCCACTCATTCTGTCTTCTCCTTCCCTTCCTCCTTTCCTTGACGGGTGGCTGTCGGGGGCCTCGGTGGCCCTGACAGCTCTGAGATGTTCGCTGACCCGCGGGAGTCTCACAGGAGCTTGTTTCTCACAGGCGAGACAGTGACATGAAAACTGTATGTGTGTTTGTGAAAAGCTGAAAGCCTGTGGGAAAGAGTCTTAAGAGCACTTCGGCACATGTGTTTTTCTTCTGCAGGAGCGAGGACGAGGCTGATATAGCGTGTGTGTTTATGTCTTGAGGGGGGAGGCCTTTCCATCTCCCTCTCACGCTACCTCTCGCCCTCCTCCGGCTGTGTCAGGTGGAGGAAGCGGCTCTAGCTCCTGACATGGCTGTTTGCGTGACACGGGATGCAGATTGAGCAGCTCTGCGTAAACAGTGAATAAAAGACACAAGGACACGTCGAGCAGTCTGGACTGGACTTCATATTAAAGGCTCCCATGTTTCTCTGGAAACTGCAGCAGACCGGAGATTGTTGTGTAAACCTTATGTGAAGAAATAACTTCTTCTAATCTAATCCAGGATAGTTTGTGTGTGTGTTCTGTTGTTTAGAGTCACCGTGCAATACGTCATACACCCATCACTGTCTCTGGTGTTTTCAGTGTGTATGGGTCGTATTAAAGACGGCGGCTGCGTGACGCTGTATTTAGGACTCTGTGTTTAGTGTCCAGTCCCATCTGTGTGTTTGCTGAATGCACATGAGGCGTTCAGGGACAGCGGCAGAGAGTGGGAAATCTTCCTCCTGGGAAATCTAAACATTTACCACATCTTCTTTCCCTCTTGTCCTCTCTCATACCTGCACACACACATTCCTAGGGATTCAAACAGTAACACACACACACAGACCCACAGTGATTATCAGGGTTAATAAACCTGCCTCTCTCTTTTTGTGGACTTGTTCTCTCTGAACCTGAATCTGCTCTAATGCACTTTAACCTAAGTTCTGTTTTGTAATGCCACATAAGTTCCCTCAGTGCTGCACGTCCACCTGCTTTTATGTGCACTCTCATGCACTTTACATTACTAAAAGCATCTGCTAAATAGGATTCAGCATGGCTGGCATGTTTTCTGCCCCTAGAAGCCCTGCAGGCTTTTAGCTGTGTCAGCAGCCCGTGTGCTGGTGGATGTGTGTGTTTTATATATATATATATATATATATATATAAAATGTACGTTATGTTGTCAGTGCTTCTTTGTGTGTCAGTGGGAACAGAGGGTGAAATTTGTGTGGGCCTGTGGGCGTTCCCTGCAGTAAGCGGATTAAATGTTCACACTTGGGGTCAAGTCAAGCAGCCACTCGGTGACACCAGCTGAACTGCAGCCAGCACTTAAAGCTTTCTCTGCTGTGAGAGCTTGGCAAAAGTCACAGAGTCGGGACCTTCAGGTCCAAAAGTAGGCAGCTGTGTCTCAGGGCGTAGAGCGGGTCTTTGGATCCCCAGCTCCTCTGACCCACATGTTGAAATGTCCTTGGACAAGACACTGAACATGGGCCAGGCCATTGGTGCTGGAGTGTGAACAGGAGGCAAAAGCTCTTTGTCCATTTAGGTAGAATTTCAGTTTATATTCTTTTTGTTAAGAACAATTATCTTTATTCTGTACTTACCATACTGTTTCTAAATCAAATGACCCATGTCCAAGTCATTGTTGGCGTACTGGTGTCCACCCACTGTGGATCAACCAGTAGAGCGACTCGAGTGGGAGTTTCATCATGACTGTCACTGGACTCATGGACCACCCTGTGAAAGGACACCTGCCTCCTTCACAGAGATGCTGCGTTTAATGCCAGACATCTGTAGAAAAGCCAGTTACTGTGATGAAGCAGGTGTGTGCTTCCTGTACGTCCCCAGTGCTCGGGGGAGCGGCGGATGAACAAGTTTGTCTTGGAGAAGGTGGAGTCGAGACATGAGTCTGTGACACAGTTACATCTGTTTATGAACCGTGTGCGTGTGTGTGTGTGTGTGTGTGTGTGTGTGTGTGTGTGTGTGTGTGTGTGTGTGTGTGTGTGTGTGTGTGTGTGTGTGTGTGTTGGTCTTGCCTTAAAGCTATTCAGAATGATTTGACACAGTTTTGCACTTTCCAGCCATATCCAGGATTTCTACGCATGACTTTAAATAAAGATTTCCTTTAGTACAAAATGAGTTTAAAATATAAATAAACTTTATAAACTTTTTTACTGAACCAGGATTGAGCACCAGACAACAACATGGTTAGGTCATTAGTAATTATTTAAACAACCCCAGTTCAAAGTCTCCTTACTTGGTTAAAGTCCAACCCCCTTATGACGACTGGCTGCTCTGTCACAGCAGGTATCACTGAAACAAAAGTGATTTCATTTAATCGATTTAATTAGTAAAAATGTCTTGAAAAGAAATCAAGTTTAAAATGAAACATAAGTTAATTTTATACAGGTAGAGTAATAATGTAGCTTATTAGTGAAAAGACGATTGTTATAAATGTTATAAAGTTGTGGAACCACCAGCAGCCGTGGTGTTTTGGACCTTGCTGAGCTCTGACACTCAGAATAATGATGTTATCCTATTAACCAGGGGAACATGTCCTGTGTGGGCTGTATGAAGATAGAAATCCTAGTTTAAAACGAGTCACACGGAGGTTAGTTTGACTCTGAATCAGCAGGAACCAGTCCGTCCAGAATAGTGCAGGAGAAGTCCAAAACAAACAAGGTCTGTGTGTTAATGATGCAGCTCTGACTGGTTAAAGGCTGATCCATCAGCTGTGCAGAAACCAGAAACTCCTTTTGATCGTTTCCAAACCACAACGAGCCAGCAAAGATTTGTGGCTTTGTTTCGTGCAGCTGGCGACACTGTGACAGGCTCAGTAACGTGTTTCTGACGTGTTCGGTCAGAAACACTGAGAACCGGGAAAACCGGTTTCACACACGGGTGATAAAGACACGATGCAGCAACTGTTGCATGAAGCTGAACACGTGAGTGACAGGTGCTTAGAAGCAGGGCAGGCGAGCTCAGAGCCTCAGCTATTACAGGATTAAAAATTATTGATGATTTTTCATGACAGCTCATCGATCTGTTGTCCCATCTCTGCATCCCCCAGCAGGTTGTGTGTGTGTGTGTGTGTGTGTGTGTGAGAAATCATGAAGCTGATGACAGGTTGCTGCAAAGTTCAGTCTAACTCCACCCACTGTAGTTTTTAACACATAATATACAAATGCAATTCAAACTTCCTGCCCTCCCATTTTTTCCCTCTTGTTTCCTTCTTCACTTTCTAACCTTCCTTCCCTCCTGACGTTTTTCTTCCTTTGTTCACTTCAAGTTTGCTTCTATTTCTATCTATTTCTTGCTTTGTTTGCATACACACCAACAGTCGCAGTTTTCTCTTTTACCAGATAATGTGCTCTGTATGACAGACGGGGTAATGACTCTCTCTAATAGGACTTAGTTCAGCTGCCTGCATAATGCCGTCTGGTCTCTGTTTAATCTGAGGTCCACTGTCTGACTCGCACTCTCGCCTCCCTGGTCAGTAAGGGGTTAACCTACAAAGAGAGCGGGGAAGCGAGGGAAGGGGGGAGGGAAGAAAGAGAAGGAATAGAGATGTCATGAAAACAGAGACGAGCTAAGGGTCGTGGCTGTCATCCAGACAGACAGAGAGCATCGTGCTGGAGATGGATGAAGAGGCTGCAGCTAATGACTGTTCAGCATTGACCCTGAGCAGAAGTAATGATGCTTCGACACAGGGAGAGCAAATTAGCTGCAGAGTGAAGGAAGGAAGGATAGAAGGATGGAAGAAAAGGATGCAGGGAAACTGATGTCAGGGTCAAGACAAATACACAGCGTCTGTGGACGTGTGCGACTATAATGCTGAGCTTTAACCCTGAAGAGGCAATAGGACGTAGTGATAATGGAGGTAACAAGTTAGGAGAGGAAGTTAAAGGACAGGAAAGGAGGGACTGAAAGGAAACGAGGGAATAAGAAAGGAAATGAAGTAAATAAAGGATTGAAGATGAAATGAAAGAAGAGGAAAGGTAGGAAAAAGGCAAGAAAGGAAAAATAAAAGGGAGAAGAAGTAAAGAAAAAAGATATGAAGGAGTAAAATAATTATTACAGGAAGTGGAGGGAACAGGAAGGAAAGGATAGGAAACTAACAAGGAAAGGACAGATGGAAGATGGAAAGAGAGAACAAAGGTTTGGACAGAAAGGAGAGTGGAGAGGAAAGAAATCAACAGAAAGAAAAGAAATGACAGGAGACGAGCAGATAAGGAGATAAAGAAAGAAGATATGTATGTTATATAGACATTTTTAACAACAACAATAGAAACCAAAAGGAAATGAAATTAGAAGGTAACACATGAGCATATTTTAGGGACGCATCGGTGGCTGATGGTGTTGACCTTTAACCCCTGATGCAGCACTAACTCAGGAGCAGCTCAGACGGACGGGAAGAAAGACGAGGTGGTGACATGATAGAGGGGCTGTGGTCGTGTGATGATGAAGCTGAACTGTAAACTGGGTGAAGGTAACGGCACCACGTGGCCGACGGAGCCACAGGGGAACCATCTGGTTCAGAAAACATGAGTCTTAGGTGCGGGGACGGACGGAGACCTGGACCCAGGCTGGGGGTCGTTTGAATGATGGGCCCTTGACTCCATCGTGGAGCCCCACGGTCGCCTGATGATGATGCTCATGTTGTGTGTGTGTCAGACCTGCGTTCAGCACTGAGCTGGTCCTTACGAATCACCAACGTCCAGTGTCCGTCAGGAATAAACGCTGATCTGTCTCTGGTTTCTGCCTCTTTTAAAGACACAGACATTATTTTGCTCATAAATACGTGGCGTGGTCTTCATCCCCGTTGTCTGAAGTCGTCCTGCTGTGGTGACATTTGAACGCACAGATACTTTAAAGTATATCTCACCAACACAGACTTGTTTAATCCTGTCTTTGCCTTCTCATCCATCCAGTTTTAATACGACCGCGGGGTTATATATCAGTAGCTGGCCATCTTTATAGCCCTGACCCGAGGTTATGACTGAGTGCAGTGGCAGATGAGGAAAATATGTTGCATGGAGCATTTTTCTGGGCCTTGTTTCACTGGTTTGATTCATTGCTGTTGGAGAGAGGGCCCCTTCTCAAACTATATTAGGACAACAGTGCACCCACAGCACCTATCAGCATGAAGTAGCTATCAGCACCTCCTGTTTGCACTGTACTCACGGATGCACAGACAACTGTCACTGTATCGACACTCAGGGAAACCTAAAAACATGGTCATCTACCGGCAGGTTCTGCATCTGTGTCTGTTATTTCCAAGCAGATTCATAGGCATCGATTAGTGACGATTATTGGAAATGATGAAAGTGGACGTCAGGCCGAATTGAAAAATATGTGTGTCATGAATGTTTCTGTTCAGAGAAGGATAATAGTTTGTTCACATCCTCCCTCACGGCCACTGGTGGTCTCACAGCCTGAGCCGCCCAAGTCATCGGACCAAATGAACCAATGTCCTGTTGTTTCCACAAACACCAGAACGTTCTTGTGCCTTTCAACACATGCAGTATCTTCTCCTCGTGTCTCTCCCACTTCATCTCATCTGATAGTCTCCAAATCATAAACACACAAAACACATAAGCTAAAAATCCCAGGTGTTTTTCCTGGGACAGGAATCCCACGATCTGGGTCATTTCCCAGTATGAGTGTGTTTAATTTTACAGAAGCCTCTTGTGAAGTGAGTGAACACAGCCCACCTGCAGATGCACTGTAGTGTTCACCAACACTTTTGAAAGAGATTAGCAATAAGATGTTTAACTCGGAGAGACGCAGTAATGTAGTCATGACAAATCAGCAGCTGTGTTGACAAAGTTTAAAACAGAGGAACCTAATTTTAGCCTGTTTCCCTGCCTGTCTCCGTCCTCCGCTCTCTTCCATTAACGGGGCCTCATGCTCCGTGACGCACTCAGGCAGCCGGCCGGGTCGCCTAAAACCTTTCAGAGACCAGCTCGTGTTTTGGGGGATGAGGTGTTGACAGATATGGAAGTGATGTTGTTGGATATGATGAAGTCCCTGAGTCACTCACAGTCATCCAGATGTCTCTGATTACGGCGTGTTCTGCAGCATCACCCTGCAGTACTCGTCCGTCCGGGAGAATGAACTCTGCTGTTCTTTATGGTTCCCACCTGTCCCACTTTAGTTTAACTGCATCAACGGGGCGCTCGGGGCGAATGTGGGTTTTTGGGACTTTGCTGCAGACACAAGTATTGTGCTGTAAATTCCTGCAGACATGTCTTTAGTTAAGCTTGTTTCTGAGAAATGATGCTGTTTCTTTCAGCTTGACTTGGTTCATTGTGTAAATACTGTGAAGCCTGTGAGTGTCAGCAGCCAGATCTTTAACCCACTCCTTAGCTAGTTTCTTCTGAGTGGAATATTCTTAAGTGCAGTGTGATGGTTCTTATCAGATGCACTGTGGGAGCAGGATCCGACCGCTCTGCTTACGTTTTCACGTTGGCAGACTTGGTCACTCTGGGTCGTCTGTGAGAAGGTCTGAAGTAGCTCGTGCAGAACGTTCTAGCAGCTGTGCCAACAGAAGGACCTGTGACGTTTGGATCGGGGTAATGTTCTCTGCACTGATAATTATTTACACTAAAATGGAGCTTTTGATTCCTACCATTTGCATTGAGCAGCTTAGTGCAGACAATAGAAAAACCCTGAAGCTCCTCTATCCTGGTCTCCCCCCCCCCCTTCTTCTCCTAATAGGGTTTCCATCCATTAGATCTTTTATCATGACCTCCATGCATGTTAAAGAGGGAGAGATGAGCCGAGTTGTATTGATGCAGGGTGGTGATAGGGAATCAATAGGCTTATAAAATGGACAATCAGGCAGTGAGGCGGTCGACCATAAGCCCTGATTGTCTGCTGGGGGTCCTGAGGGGCAATATTAGGTCAGTCTATGTGTCTGTCTGTCTCACTGAAGAGTCTCTAATTAAAATGTACAGCCTGTCTCCTCCTCTTTATGTCTGTCCTCAGATTAAAATGTAAACCTGAGATCATGTCACACTGAGCAGCAGCAGATCAGTAGAAATTAATGATTTTGATTAATACATTCTTTTTTTTCCTCTGCTGCTTGGTGCATTGTATATTAAAAGAGAAAATAATCAAAAATAGATAATAAACGGAACATGAAGTTGGAAAAACAAAAAGTCTTCAGCGTCTTATGACATGACTTTTATTTAGTTTGGATGGAAATCATTTATTATTTCATTCCACCTGATGATGATGATCCACAGTTGATCTGAACAGAGAAAAGGCAGAAAGGGAAGTAAATTAGAAATAAAACTAAATGATCAGATGATCATCAAGAATATTATATTACATGATATAAAAACCAACAATGCCCCGTGTGCAGGGGTCAGTATGATAAAGAGTCATATTACATCTAAAGGGTCACGTATGATCTGGGCCACATTCAAACCCCTTTAAACCCTCATTTTCTCCCTTTAAAGTTAAAAACAGTTTCCTCACTGCAGCTCTTTACTGACACTGTGTGAAAAACTCAGACCTAAGATGGTGTTTTCATGGCTGCACTGTTTTCTGCATCTTTTTCTCCATATTCACCTTAAATTCACTCTGAGACATCTGCTGTTTTGGAAAACTCTCAGTGGTTTCTTCCGGGGTTTTCAGCTTTGATGAATCCCATGAGATGGGACAGTCCAAAATGGACCTTCATGCTCAGTCAACTCCTCTCATCACCCATATGACCTCTGACCTCTTAGACAATGGTCTGGTCATGCTGAACTCCATCTCCTACTCCGTGTCAGATTTACTCACCCATCTGGACACACACACACACACACACACACAGACACACACACACACGTGCAGTGTATATCCACTGTAAACACTGTACTGTAGATTTATTGTGTAAAGTTCACCCTCAGGTTCATTTTCCTTTCAGCCTCTGATCATTCACGTCACTCGTCACGTGTGCACGAGAATCACACACACACACACACACACACACACACACACACACACCCAAGTGACTCAGTCCACACAACAGCACACTACTATTTCTAAATATCTCCCAAACATAAACTGACTGTAGCATTAGTTCATCATGTCTGTCAAACCAGTCACACACTTTCCCGGAGAACAACGTCCTGTTTTGGCCGCCCGCCCCACAAGACGAGTATTTATAACACCTGCTTTACGTCTTTTTCCTGTATATACCTGTAGTGACGCTCTGGCTCTGTCCTTAACGATCAGGTTGTTTCTCATGTTGTAACCGTCTCTGACGCCGGTGTCGGTTACACGCCCGGTGTCGTCTTTGACGTCTGTGTCATTATCTTTGACATGGCTCTTGTTGTGTCTTTGTTGTCTTGAACTCGACTTTGGCTTTGACATTTTACTCACAATTGAATTTCATCTGGAAACATAAACATGGTTTAATATGTGTATTCTATGGACACCACTGTCACTGATACTCAGCTTTAGCCTGAACAAATAAAAGGAGAAGATAAAAGTTAATAGTTAAAATGTCATTTAGACACAAACTGTGTCTTAGAAAGTTTTTCTGTTTTTAGTTTTTCTCAGCTCAGTCTTGTTTTTTCGTGCAGGTTCCTGGAAGCTCCCACTTTCTCCGGACTCTAATAATGTTTCAAACAGTCAATGCCACAAAGTGCTCTCAATGTGTTTGTTCGCATCCAGAGTCGAGGGATGAGATTTACATTATTGACCTTATGTCTCCATGGCGTCTCAGAGCGAGAGAGGGAGCAGGACTTGAGGGAAATTACTGAGGCCGTTACAGTCGGAATGGTCCTGTCCATCAGGGCAGCAGAGCGTGCGCTGCTCGCTGCGCACAGGTCGACAGACAGACACACGACGTGCCGGTCGGACAGCAGGCGGAGCAGCACGGCGTGCTGTGCCGCTCACTGCCGGCGTCCAAACAAACGCCTCTGTGGATTTGGCTCCTTTGGACTGAGTGAGTCGGGGTGAAGTTAGAGGCGGTCCGAGCTGAGCCCTGGTTGGTGGACGGTTTTTAGTCATTCCCTCCCTCCATCAGTTTAGTAATGTGATATTTCTATTTTTCAGTTTTCTGCATTCATGAGTTATGATAACATCAAAGTCAAGAAGTGATTTTCTGAGATGTGGAAACATGGTAACATGAGCAGCTAAACAGACTGGAAACAGTTTATTTTATTTGGACCTGAAACTGAACCTGAGCACATTTAAACTGGAAGTAGAAAACTAAGTGCACAGCTACAGTCCCTGCATTTTAAACACAATGTGCTCATTTCGCTCTGTATTTTCAGGGTGAGGCATTTCTCTGACTGCCCTCACTACACCACACATGGTTTTAAATTCAGCCGGTGTGCTGTCTATTTACAGAAGTGGTCACTGTAGCTGCGACTGGTCAGTTTGGCCTGCATGTGTTTTCTCCTACACCTGAAGAGATTGTTGATAGAGAATTAGAAAAGGAACAGTCAAATCCATCTCAAAGCTTTTGTTTTCGCTCATGATTGAAGAACGTAGCGATGCTGTTTGCAGTAGTTGGCGATTCAGTAATGGTTACACAGGGATCAGACTGTGGACACAAATCCTCATAACTGACTCGAAACACTTCTGTGGACAGCTGGTGTTTCCCGAGTAATCAGCGTTGTCCGATTTAAACAGCCTAATGTGGGTTTAAGCTAAAGCAAAGACAACCTGGTGGCCCCGAGGTGTGGAGTCTCTGACGTGTGGATCCTAAATCCTGCAAAAACTACCAGCACACAGGAGGACATGTAGTATATGAGAGGACGTGACGAAGTAAGTCTCCATAGGAGACAGTCCTCATCCATCTCAGATCTGTCTCATAACCTTCAGTCTCTGCCCAACAATTATTTTGCACATTTGGACATGATTTGTGCTCAGGCAGATAAAGAGCTCCCGCCTTCGATTGCCAGGGTCCTCAGGGGCCTTTAAATCACCTGCGAGGAAAATCATTTAGTGTAGAAAATCGAGCACACTGGCACTGAGAGTGTACAGCAACAATAAGGCGTGTTGCTATTGAAATGACTGGCCAGTGCTTATTAAAAACGGCCACTTGACGGAGAAATTAAAACTCTCTCCAGGTGTTTGTGGACAGATGAGCTGGAAACTCTGCCCTCGCTGAATATTCCACACCACTCCTCTCACATCTCCCCGCAGGCCGCCTGAGGCATGGAAATCTTTACAACCCTGCCGGCCCAGGCCCACTAATCAAAACTATCTGCTGCAAGTTTGTCCTCATTTGCCAAAATTTGCTAATGGGAGCTAACGGAGATTACAGACACATGGACTCATGGGAGGAGTGTTAAATAAGTTCACAATCTAGAGCTAAAACTTGGTCTCACAAAATCCTGTGAAGGGGTTTTAAGAGAAATCCAAGGTGTCTGGAAATGAAGACAAAGATCATGTTTGCTAAAAAAGGACACGTCTCCATCAGAAATACACATTTTTAGGTGCAGTCTCTAGAAGCCAAAGGTCTCGCATTAAAGCCAGTAATCATTCTGTTGAATTGACTTTCTGAGAGCAGATGTCCTGTTTATTAGGCACTGGGGGGGTTTTGGAGCTTCACACCTGCCTCAGACTGTACCCGGGCTCTGCTGACGGGGTCTTATAAGAGCTAGAGCAGACTGAAACACTGAGGTCACGACACTAATTGAAAATGCCAAATACTGATCCTTCAATTAATCTGAACAAGCACTCTGTCTGTCTGTCTGTCCACCCTGCACCTCAACCTGAAACTGCACCTCGCCCCCCCAGCCCTCCACGAGTGATCTCCAGACCCCCCCCCCCCCCAATCCATCCCATTGTTGGCGGTGGCGTTCGTCCCTTGACGCCCCCCGACGACAAGAGCACAAGGTCAGGACATGGGTGGACATAAATCTGTGGCCTTACCATCCATCCCCTAATCCCCCCCACACCATCCGCTCACCCTCCACCCTATCTCCAACACACACACACACACACACACACACATGCACCCAGCTAACAATAGGCCCTCTCCATCTGGGTGAAAATAATGATGATATTGTGGTGGTGAATGGTGCCCTGTGTCCAGGCGATAAGCCCGATACAGTTATAGCCGTACAAGGGAGTGAAGGAGAAGCAGAGGCATTATCCTTTATCTGTGTCATGGCTTACCCACTGTGTGTGTGTGTGTGTGTGTGTGTGTGTGTGTGTGTGTGTGTGAGAGTGAGAGAGCGAGAGAGAGAGTCACACTCTTAATTATTAATGCCTGAGCCCTCACGCTTCTTCCTCCCTCTCACCCTCAGCCTCCCCCCTTCCCTCACCTCATTCTCTGTAATATTGCTTTTGTTCCCTGTGCTCTGTCTTGCAGCTCTGTGTACGTTTGGGCCTTTCCATTGTTCTCTAATATCCCCGCTTCTTCTTCTTCTTCTTTCCTTCCCCGTCATTAATTATCCCCACACCGGCGCAGTGGGCTAGCTTAATTTGCATGTTGCTTTTCCGTGTCGACAATCAATTAGCCCGTGGTGATAAACCGGAGCCTGGACAGAAAGGGCCGGACACAGGACAAGTGACAGAACTCGACAGTGGTGATCAAGAAAAATGACGATGAGTTAGATTAACACAGGAGATGCCAATGGGCCCGTTTTCCTCATTAACCTTAGTGAAGGTGTTGTTGGTACAGCGTCAGTGTGGGCAGCTATTGTAGCGTCAGTCTTCAGATCAAAACCCTTATTAGTCTGTTGGTGCCGTCACCGTCCTGAGATTCGGTCCAGTGACACACTGCTGAAGTGCAGACTGACCGTGTCGTCTGTTTTGAATGTGCCATCTGACAAACTCTAGTCCTGTCTCATCTTGTCATAGTTTCCATCAGCAGATATTAGTTTAGTTTGTTTGTCTTTAACAAACATTTTTCATCGTCGTCTTTATGGGCAAAATGAACCTCAGGCCTCAGTCTGTGTTCTGTTCTCGATGACCACACTTGGTGGAGTAACTGGCCTGTGTCAGATTTTCCCCCCGGCTGCAGCACATTGTCTCCCACGTCTGATGCCTTGGACTTCTCTACTGTATGTTTTTGTAATCTTGCTGCAATCATACAAATGAGGGGAAAATGCAAACGTTGCAGCACTCCCACATGTTTGATGATGTTCACGCTGTAAATGACAGGGTGGCGTGTGAAAGAAGAGCACACCCTGCCTACTTTCACAGCTCTGTGCAGCTGGGATTGGCCTGAAAAGCTACAGAAGTTATTGATAAAGTCTCCTGCCTCAGATTCCACGGTCGGAGAGACGGTTTTTAATGGATGTTAGAGTTTGACGCCACAAGCCCCGAGTGGGAAGCAAACTGAGGCCTTAATGGCCACCTACTTCTTCTTGTTTTTCAGAGCTTATATCTTTATTTGCAGCTTTTTGCATATTTAACATTTAGTTAATGGTTTCCAAACTTTTTGCCTCTATATGTAAAACCATCATCATGGTTTATAGATTGTTTATCCGGGAGCTGCTGGAGGCCTTGGTCTGCTTCAGACAAAGTGCTTGTCCCGTCGTCTGACAGAGAAATTGTAGTTTGCTGTGTCTGAGCCGACTGTTAATGTTATATCCCCATGTGAAGAAGACTGAGCGTTTGGAGATGGGATGCATCCAGGACGACTGTACTGTATCTCACACCAGGGTTCAAATGTTGAATCTTACAGTTTTATTTGCTGAAAACGTGAAGAGACTTTTTTTGTTCTTTACCCTAAGAACACTAAACACTAAGGAAATATGAAGAAACAATTAAAACTATAGTGAGTCATTTTGAGGATGTAATTAAAAGTCAACTTTTAAACGATAACTGTGAGTGAACCGACGCCTTATCTTACTTCAGAAATAATACATAAAGCAAACAGTTGTTAAAGTAACGTTAGATAAAAAGCACAGAGTTTGGGAGGGAGAGAATCCCACACTGTTTGTTTAACATGCACTGAGCAATGGGACGACACTGAGGAGAATCTTATTAGTGTAATAAATTCAGGCAGCCAGGCAGACGTCCTCCCTCATGTGTCACATTGGTTTGAAGGGAGTCGGAGCAGATGTCCTGCTCTCTTTCTTCTCTCTTCCCCTTTTTTCTCTCCTCTCTGTGGGAAATCAACCCGCTCTTCCTCCTCCTCTTCCTCCTATCAGCATCTCTCCTCTTTATCTGTGTGTCTGCCTGCCTCCTTTCTGTCGTCGCCCTGACTCCCGCTCGGCACAGTAGGGGGCCCGACACACACAGACACACACAGACACACACACAGACACTTGTCATTCATTGATGTTGCAGCTGTTTGTGCATCTGGCCTGTGTCAGAGTGAGGGATGTCACCGGCGCATCGTTGTCATTAATATTGGGCTGAAGTTCCCACACACAGATGGGGACAGATGTATTTTAATCGAAACGTCTTTATTATTATTATTGTGTGTACAAATTGTAAACCACATTGACTCAGCCTATGTTGGTTTAACCAGAAGTCCCGTTTTTCCTTCACTAATGGATCAGTCATTGGCTGAGAAATGTCTGAGAAGTAAAGTTCCTGAGCTTCAGTTTCATGTTCGGACTGCAGGTTTAGTCTGACACTCTCAGCTCACGACAAAGAAAAGCAGCAAACATCAACACGAAGTGGAACCAAAACAAAATGATAGTTTTTCTGTGACTGCAGATTCATTCTCAGCTGTGGCTGTCTCAGGCCAGCCCAGGGACAAGGACAGATTTACAGTAAGAAACAGTGGGGACGGGGTTTTCTCCACATCCTGTACTGTAAAGCTGTCTTTACTGGACTGATGTACTTTAATATACCTTGAATAAAATAGTACTGAGACCAGGCTGAGGTATTAAAACAGCACCTGCCACTGCTCTTTTCCAAAATGTATAATATTGCATTGTTGTGCATTATTTACACTTCATCACGTTTAGTCACGTGTTGTTCGTTTTGGCCTCAAACATCTTCTGATTTCTTTGGAGTTGAGTTTTTTTCAGGCACCTGAGAAGTGTAATCATGTCAGTCTTAGAATTAGATTATTGCACATTTCACTTTATTTTTTTGAGGTTCTTAAGGTCTCAGGTTTAATGTGTCACAGAAAAAAATCAACGAACTGAGGTGAAATTTACAACTAAGCAGCTTCTTTACCTTAAAAAAAAACAAAAAACCTCTTGATATGTATATTGGAACTTCAGTCAGGAGAGATGGATCCATCTGACCGTTTAACCTGCAAAGTCAACTATGCACAGATGCTGAACCCTACAGGAAATAGTGTGATCGTTATAAAAGCTGCTGCCTAAAATCCATGATCACCTTTCAAAGAAACATCTTGGCACTACAACAGCAGCCCTCTGCATTCTCCAGCTCTAATCTAGTTACTTTGACTTTGGACTGAGTTTTGACTGTTTTTTGAAGCTCATGTCTGATCTCTTCACGGCTGTCTGGACGGGTGGAAAATCCTGTTGTGTGTGGTTTTTCTCAGTTTAGACAGCCATGAAAAGATCAGATATGTAGCGTAGAGAGACCTGCCACACTGCAGTCTGTGTATGAAGCATGAACGGACCCGAAACATTCATCATTTCACTTTAAAAAAAAAAAAAAAAAAAAGTCAAACCTGCTGGAATCCTAATCATCTGTGAGAAAACCTCTGGGACTCACAGCAAGACCAGTGTTTTTTAAAACTCTGACTTTGCTCTGTAATCACTTTAGGATTGGATTGTTGTGTGAAAGTTCAGCAAAAACAAAAAAAACAGAAAGTAAAAGAACGACAACAGCTTTTTCAGAGTGACGTTTATCTGCACTTCTGGGAAAATTAATGTCCTCTGTGTGTGTGTGTGTGTGTGTGTGTGTGTGTGTGTGTGTGTGTGTGTGTGTTAAAGGGAAGGTGCCTGTTAGATCGAGTATTTATTCTTCCTCAGACACTCCATCAGAAAACGATCATTACTTCCTCCTGGCTCATCGGTTCTTCAAATGTTCCACGGAATAGAACCTGCTCCTCAGTACCTGTGTGTAAAGACTGCCCCTTAATTCTCGGAGCATTTGTCAAACATAGAGTTACACACACAAACACAGTTACACACCTTTCCCATGGCACATCTGCACACAGCAGCTAATCGTGGGTGAGGTCAGTGAGAGATTGACCACCCTGACCCTGCACCTTTACTTTACCTGTTGTGTGATAAAGGGCAGGCTAATTCCTGCACCTGGACTGGACTCAGTTATGAGATGGACAGTTGTCCAATATTAGTCTCCTAGTCTGGATGAAGCCCACTAATGCTACAGTCATAAGCTTGATCACAAAGAGACGCTTTTCCATAAGGAAAAAAACACCAAACACCAAGATGCTCTTGCATTTCAGATTCCCTCCAGCTATTAGGGGTTAGGTGGAACAAATAAATAGAATGACCAGATATTATCTTTGAACATCAAGCACTAGTGAGTGTCCACATCTGTGTACAACAGGTTTCAGTTACACAGAATTAAGTGTTATGGTGCAGACAACCAACAATGTGATGTCACGAATGTGGACGCCAGGAGCTTAATGTGTCCGACCTGCTGCACAGGAACACGCAGTAGCAGCTGAAGGACATGAAGTATTTGGTTTTCTCTTGCTGAAGTAATTATAAATGGTGAAAGGATGAGTCTGGTGATCTTTTATGATTTGTTCTAATCAACAGATCACATGTGCAGACCCAACACGGCAATGATTGTATTCTATTAACAAGTCTTCTCTATGTATTCAGAGCCTCGTGTGTCTCCTTCCACTGCCACAGAGCTCCACTGTGTCTTAAAGCCATCACTGAGCACACTGTGACATGTTCCTTCACCACCATCAACACACACACACACACACACACACTGTAGTTTATTCTCACAGTGCCGCATACACCATCCTGCTGCCACTGATACTCACTAGAGACCAAATGTGGATTCATCCACCACTGAAAATAGTCCCCAATAAATGTGAAAACAAATTCTCCTGTTTTATTGTTGTTTGATAAAATCTATAGCGATCAGCAGTTTTAGGAAGTTTAAGGATGAGAGTGTGTGTTTGTGAGGCGTCTGCAGTGTGTAGGACAATATTTATATACTGTATATTACACCAACCTTATCCTTTAAGTGTGTGTGAGTGTTTCAAGGTCATTAATACACTAAAGTAGGTGTTCATCTGGAAGCACAGATGCCTCAATGGGCTGCATACACGCGCGCGCACACACACACACACACACACACACACACACACACACACACACACACTGGTCACCAGTTGTCGGTAGCATCTCTGCCCCAGGGCAGAGCTTTCATGCTACATTTCCACCAATCCTTCAAATCCCATCGACTAATCCATCATTTTACACACACGCAGATGCACATTGTGCAAACACGCACAATGTCCATGTGTGTAGATTCACTCGGATTCAAAGGTGCAAACCTTCACATTTCCCTAGACTCACAAACTGAAATATGATCTCAGTCTCTTCCCCGCACACACACATGCTGCATGTGCCCTGTGGCAAGTCAGTGTCTGGTATTGCTGCCCACAGAGTTTGAGCAGGAAACAGCTGCTCCGCCCGATAAAAGCCCCTGGTCATACACACACACGTATTACGGCCGACTTAAAATCACGTGTCTGTATTAAAGCACGTCCTACTTCTGAGCTGCGAGTCAGTTTTCTGATGAGCTCAACAGACGTCACACTGTGCAGCAGAACTTCAGAAAACGTGCCATCGCACAGCTGACAGCTCGGAGAAACCCGCTGCTTTATGTTAAAGGGACACACTCACATTTTGGGACGCTTCCAATCCCGAATCAGAAGAGGAGACGGATATTTATTTCAACTTTGCATGTCCAAGACAGATTTAGAAAGATGTGTTTGTACCAGATAATTATAAAAATAAACCAAGAAAAAGCAGAAACATCAGAAAATATACAGGGGAAACAAAAACAAATGAAAAACGAAGTAGAAGTTATGTGTTTGTGCTAGCACACACACACACACACACACACACACACACACACACACACACTGAATAGCTTCTCTCTTTGTATAGAGCCTGATTAATGCATGTTACAGCTGACCTCTCTAATCTTATTACACAATCTGCTCACAGAGGAGAAGCTAAACCAGCACATTCAGCATCAGCTCACACACATAAAACACATGATCCATTAACTCCAGCAACTTTCATCCTGTGCTCCCAAACACGTCTCCAGGACTTTCTGTTGCATTTTCTCTCAGCTGTCTTCACAAACAGCTCGGGCACCGAGAGTCTCGGAAAACACAACTGATTCAATTCAATTCAATTCAATTCCATTCAATTCAGTTTTATTTGTATAGCGCCGAATCACAATACAATCGTCTCAAGGCACTTTACAGAAAACCCAACAAATCCTTTATGAGCAACTGATGCTTCTGCAGCTTCACCTCCTCCCTGATCGCTGCTGAATTTCTGCTGCTGTGCAGACAAAACCACCTTCAGCAGCTGTGTGTGACGTGATGCACTGACTTTACAACAATAACTGGAGACAAACCACCAAGTCAGAGCAGTTATGACTTAATATTCGACTTAAATGATCTAATTCACTCTCAGGTGTTGATACCAACCAAGACCAACCAGTCTTGTGATGATTTTGTCTTAATGGTTATATGTTTTTATTACCTGCCTAGGGACCTGGGATGCTAATTAGCATTTTAGCTATAATCTGGCATGTTTGCATCTGCTGTTGTGTCAATGCAGATGTTCATTAATGAACACTGATTTCCTGCCCACTCTGTAGAACATTAAAGACGCATCTCAAAAGACTTTATCTCATAGGTTCATTTCTTTATTTTATTTCCTCCTTCATCAATTGACTAGAACATGTTTCAAGTTAAAAAAAATTTTTTCAATAATTTCCCAGAAACAAGTGAAACAGGAAGTAGAATCAAGACAATATGGAGAATAAGTTGCTTTGCAGTGGAGACGAAATCTTCTTAGTGCACTGGCCAGTGTTTTTCTTTTTTATTAAAATGAATCAGAATCGGTTTATTGCTAAGTAACTTCACATTACAAGGAATTTGCTTTGGCTGTAACAATCTTGGTAATTAAAAACTATTAACGCATTGGTAGAAAATAAAAATAAATCGACAGAAACAGGCAGTGCAGCAGAAAGGTTATTGATAAAGTGACCAAAAATAGGCAGACTGTAAAAGTGTCTGGGTCAGTGATATGTGCAACACGTATGTTAATGTAAGAGTGTGTATGTGTGTGTGTTGGGGACTATACAAATAGTGTAACATGCTACAGCCAGTGGTATAGTCCTTTAGAGATAACATGAAATTTTAATGGGCAGGAGTGAGGAGATAAAGCAGTCCTGTCTGTGCCCCTGTCTGGTCCACACGCCGGTTTACATTTGTCTTTTTAAATTTGAGCTCAGGATTTGTGGATGCCACTGTCGGCCCACGGCACGGCTATAATTATTCAACAGACAACATGTGGGTGACAGCATGGCCTAGATTGGAGCGAAGTATGTCGCCCGTCTATTCCCTTTGTACAGCACAGCTAAAGAGACTGAATGTATGTCAGAGAGAGAGAGAGGCGGAGAAAGAGCAGAATATGAGAGGAGGACAGAGGACGGTCTGCTTGGTTTCAGGGACGGTACAGTTGATCCTGTGTTGTGTCTGTCTGCTTCTGGGCCATAGAAACTAGTTTTATTTTATTTTAAAACCAGTGCATTCAGGTCAGACTGGGTCAGATGTTTGTACAGATTATACAGCTGAGAATTTAGACCAACAGAGAAACAAAACTCAGTTACATTTGCAAATGATTTTTAAAAATTTTTAATCATACCTTTTTCCCAGAATTAAAGGTGTCCCACAAGGATCCATGTTGGGCCTGCTGTTTTTATATTGTCCAACTGAGCAGTGCAATATTTAATTTTATGCTGTTGTCACTGTACTATGTACTCAAAGCTCCTAAAAAAGCTTAAAGCGGAAAAAAATATTTGTTCAGAGAGGCTGTCATTTTTTATTTTCCCCACATCTGTCCACACCAGGTCTCTTGAAACCAAGATCATCATCTTAGCCTAGCATGTTAGCGTGTAAACAACGGGAATGTCTGGTGTTGCAGGTTTTTGGTGAGATACTAAAAAACTGGAGAAATGAAAATGACCTAATGATGGTGTTAGAGCATCAACAAAGACAAACGGGCCACAGCCAACCACACTGCACGGCTAAAAATTCAGATCTCATCCTTTGAGCTCGTTGCTCTTTTTAAAACAGATTATTTATGATACTTGTGTAATTTGTGGAGACATATATTAGGTGCATTCTGCTGCCACTTCCCTTAAACCGTTTGATCCCATTTTATCGTATTAAATTGGTGCTTACCTTTTTCTTCTCATGCAGATGTTTTTTAATAAATTATAATGTCAATAAAGTTTCACCAAATTGGCCTTTAGGAGATGGAAGAAGAACAACAGCTCTCCACCCAAAGGTCTTAATTAGACTAAGTGAGGAGACACTTAAAATCCCATTAGCATTAAATGCCTACTGAAGCAGCTCTCATTACCCCAGCTCAGTGTGTTCTTCACTGTGTTTCTCTGTCTGTCACATTCGTGACTTTATGGACAAGCTTCACTATTAAATTTCCATTAAACTGAAAGGAGCTAACCAGCTCACCTGGATTACCCCTGCTGCTGTCCTCAGCGGTCTGATCTGACCCAGGGTGGAAACCCAGGCCGGCTCTGGTGCAAAGTGCTTTCCTTTATACACCACTTGGCAAAATAAAGCCTTCGTGCTGCAGTGTTTTCGTAGAAGACTGGATACCGAGGCTCTGGCATTCCTCTGTTAACGTGTATGGAGAGCTTATGCAACCAGTCTCCGTGGTTGACTGAACGGGTGCATTTGCCTGTTAGCTAAACCATCCATTTACTGCTACACAGCTCTCACTTGTTCTCTCACAGTCATTTAAGTTTCAGTTTTTCAGACGCATGACACGCTCTGAATAACAAGTGCAGATGTTTTGGAGAAACAGACAAGAAACCTGCTCTGTCTCCTCTGGCAATCTCATTAATCCAGCGTGTCCTACCATCATCTCATCAGTGGATTATAGTCAGTTGCATTTCCACTCAGGCTGGCTTGTTGACAGAGGGACCCGGCAGGAAACAAAACGTCCACTGAGTTGTAGTTATAACATGGTTTTACGTACAGATTATTGTGCAGATTTAAGGCAAATCTAAATTTTATTTTTTAAATTTAAAGTTGTTTTTTTTTTTTACCAGTATTATAATTTAGAGCTGGATGCTCATGGAAGTCCTCATGTTTCAGTTCAGCAGAATATGGACATTGCATCTGCAGCCTCTTAATAAACCAACATAAAGTGCATCATTACAGCTGTAGTTCCTCCACTGGACATTTAAATATCCACATGGGAATAATTTTAATTATCGAAGCTGGACATTTTAGAGAAGTAATTGCAATACTTTTCTGTCAGATTGTCTGGATTGATGTAAATTACAGAATTATGCTGTAAACAATTAATGTATTGTTTCTCTGTGACCCACTAGGGGTGGGTCTGAGGAAGGACTGTGCAGCTTGAACAGGACATTTCATTTGTGACCTTTGCAAATAGCATCTTTAAAGTAATATCTTCGGTCCACTAACCAGCTAACTAGTTAGTTAAATAGGACCATCTGCTGAAATGAAACCCCGTGTGTCTTTAAGCTAAAGCTGAAGCTACTGTAAGAGTCATTTCTGTGAGATCTGAGTGACGACACATTTCATCAGCCACATCTGGGCCCAACAGGGCAACAAAGCAACGTGGCCCCGTCAATTATTTAGCGCGAGGGGCCACAAATTCACAAAGCAAACACTGTCAGACACGCACACACACACAATCCCACTCACACACACACACATTGACATTGGTGTCAGTTGTCACCAGCAGAAAGGAGATACAGTGACTAACGTCCTGCCCTGATGGGCTCAGCTCGGTGACTATTGCCCATGGAAACCACTGACGGACCACAGCCGCTCATTCAGTGGCATCAGGAAGAAGAGCTTGTTAGATTACACCCAGTGGTTAAAGGAACAATCAGCTCTTTTTCAGTCATGTGTCCATGTGCTGTATGCTCTTCAGGCATGAGCCAGCAAAATCCAAAACAACACTGGTAGTTAGTGTGAAACCAAACCCTTGTGTGAACGGCTTTTTGCTGATGGTTTTCTTTTTCGAGCCTCTGTGCAAAGTATGTTCCTGCAGACTTTTGCAAAATGAGGACAATTAAATTTAAAGAAGGTTGCAGAGGTTTCCCATGGTCTTCCATAATCTGTTTGTGCAAAAAATTGGATTTGCATTGAAAAATTGATTTGATTTGGTTTCAAATTGTGATTGGATTTGTGTTTCCTTCAGCTTGTTGGAGCTTCCTCTACATCTCCACAACTGTGTCTACATTCTGCATCTTAGTGTTTTCTCATTTCAGGCTGTTATGTTGCTCTGGCTGCTGAGGTGAAGGGAGGAAGGAGAATTGCGGTAAAGAGGAGGTGTATTGTGCCTCTCAGCTGTTTCCACATTACAACCATCCTCCCTGCTCCCAGCGTTCCTCGCTACTAATCTAATATGTAGTGGATTGGATCACAAGTTGAAAGCACTTTCAAACAAGCAGCCTCTGTTTTGCTCCCGACACCAAAGGTCCTTTTGATGTCACGCTAGAAGTCATTTCAGGTTTGTCGTCAGTGATTCACAGTCCAACTCTTCGGCTTTTCCAAAGAGCTCTTGTCACATCTGATGAATAATGAGGTTAGAAAGTTTTAAGTTAAAACCAAGATCAGGGGCTTGATTTGAACGCAGCAGCAGGAACCAGGTGATTTTTTTTTTTTTTTTTGGATGTGGGGTGTTTGGTGATGGAGGGGAGGGATGGCAGGGTGGCTCAGAAGTGTTTGTTTAGAATTTCATGTGGGAAGTGTCCCATCAGATCCAGAAAGGATTTGAACCCATAAAATCTGCACTGAACTTGTTTCTTTGGGCTTTTTCCACCGAAAACCTTCAGGTTTTTCCCATCAGACACTCACTGCCCGTAGGTTTATGAGGTGATTCTAAAGAGTTATGACTTTCCAGACCAACCTTTCAGGAGCTGTGATATTTGGCCCGAGGGATCAGGGTTTTCTCAGCTGTTGTACACAGACATTCACATAGAGTATAAGTTCAGGTGAGGCCATTAGCTGGATCAGAAAGCCCATGAAAGGTATGGTGCTTCATATATGACACTCCTGTGTGGTGTGTCGGCTAAATGTGCAGTATGGAGTGGAGAATAGCACAAACGCTCACTTCTCTCAGTGTGGGCATCGGCTCATTTGATGCAGGTCATACACTGGATGTGAAGATGGACTCTGCTTCATGTGCAGGCTGCCATCCGGCTCTTGTGATCATTTTTGTAGAAGTGACCAGAGGTGGAGCTGCAGGAATACACCTGTTTTTATATTACAAAGACACTTGTCAGAGAAATGACCACTCTCAAGTCAGACTGAGGCTTCTGGGAGCCGGCATGTCGTCTGTCTTTGTTTACAGTCTATAGTGTGACAAACACAGCTCTGTCTGTCCTTTGACCCTCAGGGTGAATCTGTTTGTTCACCTGCCACAGATTTCCCCACCATGCCAACACACACACACACACACACACACACACACACACACACATCCTGTAAGTGCTGCTGCTTCTCTCACTGTCTATCCAGATGACCTGCTGCTTTGCTTTTGCAGACACTCTGCTCTGTGTCTGCTCCTACGAAGCCTCAGCCTGAGCAATAATTTAACTGTGCTGCTCCTCCGCCTAAACTGGGTTAGATAAGTCCTCAGTGTGTGATGATACTGCAGCAGTAAAGCTGATGTAGATATTTGAAGACCTGAATGATCTGCAGGATTTCAGCTCATCGACATGGATGTGTTGAGTAGTGACATGAAACCTGGTTGGAGTGAAGTTTATCAAAACAAGACATGAACCTTAAACTTTTTAACTCCAGTGGATACACACTGATTTATATCTGGGTTTATTAGCACCCATCATGCCTTCTGTTCACGTTCTACATATGCACCTCACATTCAGTCCAAACACCTTCAGAGATTCATATACAGTGAGTGATAGACCCCGTCCACGTTTGGTAGCAGGGCTGATTATGTCACAGCTGTGTTAAAACTCCACACTGGGCCTAGTTAGCCACCCATCCCCTCCACAGCACGTGAGTCTTGGTTGTGGTGGAGGTTTTAAACAAAGCAACCGAGATGACCTTTGCTACTTTCTCAGCTCCCAGAGGGGTGACCGGGGGTATTCCCAGCCCAGGGTGGATAATTCTCCTTTGCAGCAGGTTTGTGTTTTGCAGCAACACGTTTGGCTTCAATGGCAGTTTGGTCTTCACTGTAACGTGCTGCATGCAAAGCAAAGTGTTGGAATAAACCCATGCACTGATAACAGAGAGAGGGAGAGTCAGAGGAGAGGTCTGGGTGGAGCAGACGAAGATGGGAGGTCGTCCTTCAAACTGATGTACTGTATTAGAAATCAGATAAGGAGCGTTTGTTCTCTGCTCCAACATTGTTCGCTCGCTGTTAAAACAAAGGGCTCACAGGACTGAATGGGAAACACACACGGTTGTTCTTAAAGCTCAAATGGTCGTGTTCGCATTTATTTAGTAGCATTTAGCACATTTAGCAATATTACCACTATTTATATTCTGGATTCTTCACATTAATCCATTACTGTTTTCAGCTAAACTGTGCTAAGATAATCTGATGCTGACTTTTGAAGTTATTCAAAGTTACTGTGCAAGATTTGAACGTAAATGCAAATGTTAAGATAAAAACATTACAATAGTTTTCTATGTTTTACAGTTTACGTTTTTAACATCGTTCCCATCTTGTAATAAACTGCAATTATCCTTCAAGTGGGAAGAAAAAATTCACTGATGGACCAACTGATGGCCTGCAGCCTGACTGACTGACTGACTGACTGTTGGACTGACTGACTGTCTGTCTCTCTCTCTGACTGACTGCCTGTCTGTCTCTCTGACTGCCTGTCTGTCTGTCTCTCTGACTGACTGACTGTCTGTCTGTCTCTCTGACTGACTGACTGTCTGTCTGTCTCTCTGATTGCCTGTCTGTCTGTCTCTCTGACTGACTGACTGTCTGTCTGTCTCTCTGACTGACTGCCTGTCTGTCTGTCTATTTCTCTGACTGTCTGTCTGTCTCTGACTGACTGACTGACTGTCTGTATGTCTGTCTCTCTGTCTGACTGTCTGTCTCTGTGTCTCTCTGACTGACTGCCTGTCTGTCAGTCTGTCTGTGCTGCATGAATAATGCTGAGCTATCCTGAGCTGCTGCCTTGACAACCAGTGGAGAGTTGGGGGGGGGGGTCTGTGTGGGTAGAGAGCAAATATAGAAGAAAGGAGGAGGAGGGGCAGGAAGGATCAAGTGTAAAAAGAGTGAAACAATAGAAATGTGGAGCTGAGAGAGGAGACAAAGACTGGCAGAGAGGAATCTCTCATCTAGGGCAGGGAGACGCAATAAACAGGAGGCATCAGGAAAACAGCAGAGTGAGGAGACGAGGCAGGGGAGAAGGAGAAAGAGGATTCAGCAGATTTAGATTCAGCAGCAACCTGTTTCACAGTGTCACTGGAGTGTTGCATCATGGGATCAGGACCACGGGGACGCTCACATTGCAGGATGACATCACCCGTTACCGAGTCAGCTCCTGTCTGCTCGGTCCTGCCCACCAGCCCGGAGAGGGAGAAGGAGCCACGGGTTTTGGTCTGTCTGTCCGCCCACCCGTCTGCCTGTCCATCTCTCTGTCTCTCCGTCTGTCTGTTGTCTCAAAGTGGACAAAAACAAACAGCCAGATCGACAGATGAACAGACAGAGCGACAGGAGCAGAGGGAGGAAAAAACGTCGCAGATGCTCGTAGAGAGTTTCAGGCTTGTGTGCCAGCATGATATTGCAGTCTGAAAAAGAGAGGAGGAGGATGGTGAAGAGATTTGGGTTTGTTTCAGTTGGAAAGTGTTGATCTGTCTCCTGCCCTCCCCACTCTGCCTTCTTTAAAGCTGCTTTCGCCTTTGGCTCTGTGACTGTCCGCTGCACCCAAAACCAGAGACTGCATCCCTATTTCTGACTGCAACAGCAAAAAGCCATTAGAGCCAGAGAAAGAATCATATCTTTACTCCTTTTAACACCAAGAATGCACACAAGAGGGTGGCTCCAGAGCTGAGTCGTCTTCCTCTCTTAATCGCTTCGTTTCTTCTTCCTGTCGGGTTAAATTTGGCCTCTGTCGTTTTCAGCCCCTCAGTCCTGCTGCTGAAGCGTCCGAGCAAAAAAAACACATCAGGGCAACGTGCTAAGATGGTTTTTGTCATTCACATTTTTTTCACCTTACTTTCAGCTCTGGTCTTGTAATTATGGGCCTCCTGCCTGTTCTGACTCCCGTGCTGAAAGTCCCTGGAGAGTGAGAAGTATCATTTTCTTAATATAAGTTGAGAAAATATTTACCAATCCTGGCCCACTACCTAAATGGCATTTTTAATTTCAATTTGTCTTTGCTTCCTGTTCCTCATTTCCCCTGTGACTGTCTCAGAGCTTCAGTCAGAAGATGCTGGTTAGTTTCCCATCACGGATCATTCACTGCTGCTAAATTAGCTTTTGACATTTCTCATTTCACCCAGGCCCATTATTCTTACTGCAGTGACTCTTCAGAGCCTCATGCAAACACCCTGAACAGGCTTCAATAAGAAATCCCAAAGAAACGTTGAGAAAATAATCTCACATGATCTTTGTGGCATTTGTGTTTTGCCTCCACCTGACCCTGTTACCTTTGCTCCATATCCTGAAATTCTTCTCTGCTCACGATTATCACGAATATGATGAGGATTGTTACGCGTTTTTGTCCATATCCTCTGATCTTCTGAATTTAAGATAAGCAAATAATTACACAGACTCACCCTGTGCTAAATCAGCCTTTGTCATTTTTAATCTCACCTTCTCCCGATCTTATTACTTATATTTCCAACCTCATAATCGTTCCTTGTGTGACTGTTTCAGAGCCTCGATCCAAAGACGCAGAGTAGAGACACCAAAAGTAGGATTATCTGAATTTAGGATAAGCAACTAATCACATGTGGCTTGTGTCATTTCCAATCTGGCTTTTGCCCAACCCCCTTTCCGCAGACACCAGGCAGGTAGCTATAATTACAGCTTTCTGAATTTAAATGAGCAAAGACTCTTGACACATAGCTAAACTGGCTTTTGTCATTTCCAGTCTGCATTCACCCAGTCCTGTTGTACTCACTATCCTGTAATTAGTCCCCATGTGACTATTCCAGGGCTTCTATACAAATCCTGCTTAGATGTTAACAGGATTCTGCGAATTAAAGTAAAGAGTCACACATAATAGAACAATTGAATAGAAATGAGTTTCTGGACCAAGACTCTTATATCATGGCTGCTGACGGGTCCTAATCTGATGCCTGCCTTTACTGGGCTGTAGTTTCTAAAGTAGCATGTTTAGGTTTTCATGTTTCCCAGCTGCTTACAGACCATGACAGGCTGCAAACCACTGGAATCTCAGCAGGGTATTGTCAATAATTAACATAAGGCTTCACTTCTGTCTGCCTGCAGCAATACACCACCTTGGTTTGCACAGTTAGAGCAGTTGGCTGTTTGAGACAGGATCAGTCAGTGCCAGGAAAAGGACCTGAACCCAACCTGAATAGCGATGAGTCCAGTGGTTCAAGGGATAGATCCGGAGAGCAAAGGAAGCAGCGAGCTCCTGCTG
The DNA here is from genome assembly GCF_900324485.2 of Mastacembelus armatus. Lineage (NCBI taxonomy): Eukaryota > Metazoa > Chordata > Actinopteri > Synbranchiformes > Mastacembelidae > Mastacembelus > Mastacembelus armatus. The sequence continues at coordinate 1,486,514 of NC_046636.1, read as the reverse complement.
GAAAGTTTGAGACAGCGAAGCTAATTGGTGTGCTTGAGTTGGAGTGCACATGACTAGCAGCCAGCACACAGCTCAGTAACGGCAAAGCAGCCGCTATAAATCCAATGTGCAGGATCCACCAGAGGCAGTGACGCATCAAAAGGCCTGATCAAACCGGGCTCTGATGTGAACTACAGCATGATGTCTGCTGTGTTTAAACTTGGCCTCACCCCAGGAGATGTTCATTCACTAAGAAGAAGTGTATTTAACAAGGGGCTCCTGATCTGCTGTGTTCTCAGTGTCTAACGTAGCTGTGCATGTTTTTCATCTCATCTGCATAAATGTTTCTGAAAGAAATCATGAGGCCCAGAGAGGACACGTCTGAAGTGCACTGATGAAATGTTCTCATGTGATCAGATGGAGGTTATTTTGTTTGTCTCAGCCTAAAGAACAAATAACCAATTATTTTAACGATCATGAGGAAGAAGTTTGTCCTGACATTCATACTGAAGCTGCTTACGGAGCCAGTGACGCCAATCCAGTGGGTTTTCTCCTCCCACAGTCCAAACACATGCAGGTCAGGATTAGGGTCTGAACCCAGGTGGACCCGGGGCCTTTCTGTGTGGATTCTGCATGTTGTCCCTGTGTCTGTGTGGGTTTTCTCCTCCCACAGTCCAAACACATGCAGGTCAGGATTAGGGTCTGAACCCAGGTGGACCCGGGGCCTTTCTGTGTGGAGTCTGCATGTTGTCCCTGTGTCTGTGTGGGTTTTCTCCTCCCACAGTCCAAACACAAGCAGGTCAGGATTAGGGTCTGAACCCAGGTGGACCCGGGGCCTTTCTGTCTGGAGTCTGCATGTTGTCCCTGTGTCTGTGTGGGTTTGCTCCTCCCACAGTCCAAACACATGCAGGTCAGGATTAGGGTCTGAACCCAGGTGGACCAGGGGCCTTTCTGTGTGGAGTCTGCATGTTGTCCCTGTGTCTGTGTGGGTTTTCTCCTCCCACAGTCCAAACACATGCAGGTCAGGATTAGGGTCTGAACCCTGGTGGACCAGGGGCCTTTCTGTGTGGAGTCTGCATGTTGTCCCTGTGTCTGTGTGGGTTTTCTCCTCCCACAGTCCAAACACATGCAGGTCAGGATTAGGGTCTGAACCCAGGTGGACCCGGGGCCTTTCTGTGTGGAGTCTGCATGTTGTCCCTGTGTCTGTGTGGGTTTTCTCCTCCCACAGTCCAGACACATGCAGGTTCGGTTGGTTGGTGACTCTAAATTGTGAGTGTGTGTCTGTCTCTGTGTGTCAGCCCTGTGATTGGCTGCTGATGTGTCCAGGGTAGATGCTTTTAACGTTTTGGTCTTTTGGCTGAATGGGCCCACGTGTCAGTGACACCAGTAGCAATGAGTAGCAGTTTAGATAACATGCACATTCTCACATGACTGTATTTAGAGACTTGTGTATCTGTTTCTTTATATGAAGAAAATATCTATGGCTTTAGGATTTTTATTTGCGATTCAGATTTCTTTAAAGTTTTATTTTGGTTTTTCATCTCCACCTTCCACAAAGGAGCAGCTTTGTGGGATCTGGAGTGCCGTCCATGTCTCCATGATGCCATATGTAACTGTAACAGAAAATATGGCCTCTCTGCATGGCTCGCTGCAGTGGCTCAAACCCACTGACACTATTATTGCATGATCCACACACACATACACTTTGTACTGCACCTGTGAGATCCCCTGCTCCTAAAACTGATCTAATCCCATTTTTCTTAACCCGTCAGGTTTCCAGTTTGTGCACAGAGGTAGAAAACATATTCCCACCATGTCGTAATAACTTATGTGTAGACATTTTCACATTTAGAAAAAAGCAGCTGCTCGGAACCTGTGAAATGATTGTTGAGAGGTGAATTAGTATGCGACACACATCCATGCATAGCAACCCTTTTTTAACCACATGCCACCTTTAATGGGTAATGTAAAGCTAAATCAGACTACGCACGTTAGCTCCAGAGGTCGAGAGACGTGACCTGTGTGTCCGAAACCATGAGCTGACAGCGCAGGTCGAACAGAAGGCTCCTCACACAGTGAAGGTTGGTGTAAACAGAGCTCATGTTGGGTTTGCTGCTGCACAAGTTCAGATTCTGGTTTTTATATTCCGAACATCAGCGTGTATGAAAATCCTGCTCTGTCCCCAGAATGTACCAGAAGTGAACATGTGCCAGGCGTCTTGCATTAACGCAAACACTTATATTAGAGCAGAGGCCGAGCTTCTCTCCTGACAAACTGTATCAATACAGGGTTCAATCAATAAGATCAGGCTTTTCTTTGGAAAAATTCTGACATAAGAACGTTAAACATTTTCCGTCAGCTGTCGTTAGTGTACTACACCTGAAACCTTGTGTACTACGGTCTGAAACCTGTCTATAAGTCACCATCATCTCCAAAACACCACCTGGCAGATTTTGGCAGTCTTGATGTCTTTAGCAATATTTTGGTTGTATCTGTCAGGATGGTGTCTCTGAGGTTCTATGGCTTGCAGATTTTGCCACAGAGGCAGTGGTTGTGAGTGATGCACTTTTCTGCACCCTCCAGAAGTGCTTATATATAATATATACAAAAGTGCCGTGCCATGTTACACAACCATCCTCTGTAGTCTGTGTGCTCCTCCATTGTCTATGTTTAGCAGCCGATTCGTGTCTACGGTTAAATTGTACTTTCCACTCTAGTTATTACAGCAGCAGACGAAATATGAAAAGCGCTGAGGGCCATGGATAATAAGCACAAAAATAGAGCAGGCAGTGAACAAACCACTGCCTCATCATCACTGTACAGTCAAACATCTCCCCACACACACTTGAATATTAATGCACTGTTGTTTCTAAATCCAAACTTCAGGACAAATAAAAGTACGTCCCCCTCCTCTGTTTCTCTGGAGTGTGTCCCCCCTCCCTTTAGTCCGTCCATCACAGCCAGTGTGCAGGCTGCAGGTTTTGCCACATGGCCAGTCGTTGATAGATTATATAGTACTGACACTCAGACACTGGGGAATGTGTCATGGAGATATACAACACTACTGTGTCTCTTTCTGAATTACTGCTTTATTACACCACACACACACACACACACACACACACATATTGGCCCCGTACTCAGGGGATCAATTACACTACACATGTGCCCATTCGGGGACAGAAGCAGTGGAAGGAAAAGCTGAATTTCTTTGAGTGAGATAGAAATTCACTTGTAAAATATTAATCATAGTCCAGCTTTTCAAAGTCTGTGTACAAAATATGAAAACCAAGCAGAAAAATAATCAGTGTGACTCTGAGAGGAAGTAACGTTGTCCCACAGCTGACCGTCAGCTTGGAGTGTCACGGGTGTAGGATGTATAAAATTTGGATGTGCTACTGTTACTTTGGCTTTTCCCAAATTGTCATAAATATGTGGACATCTGATCATTCAACTTTATGTGGCTGCTGATTGACAAATATCAGTGTGCTGGTATCAGGCTTTGCACTAGAATTTGGAAGTTGGCTGCAGGGAGGAAGAACATCAGTGAGGTCCAACACTGATGCTCACTGACAAATGTCTGGCTGACAGTCCCAGTTCATCCCAGAGGTGTTGGTAGGCGGTTGGGGGCAGCGTTTGGTGCGGGTTAGTCCTACACACCAACATTAGGTCTCAAGGTCTAGCAATAAAAAGGAGACATGGGTGTCCACATTCTTTTGTCCACATGTTCTCAGTCTGAAGGAAATTCTTCATTTTCTCTCTGTCTCACACACACACACACACACACACACACACACACAATAATGCAGATAAGGTGGCTGTTCACAGGTGTCAGTGGGATAAGATTAAGCAGTGTCAGCATGTGTCAGGCTCTTTGTGGCGTCTACCTTTCTATCTTATTTCAGAAAGCACAATAGCTGCTAAGAAGAGAGCGTTTGAGTTGAACGATTTTATTCTGCGGTTTTCTGAAATGACACTGTGTTCTGGGTTTCGGAAGCTGTCGCTCGGGGCACAGGTGGTGTTTGACCTCAAATATGCTCCACACATGCACAGAGAGATAATGCACGAAACAGGCAGAAACCTCTGTACACACAGGAGGAAAAGCAGATTACTCCCTGTTTAAGGAACTGGCTGTTCTTCAGAAGTGAGACAGCAGCAGTTGAAGTTTTTGGATTTAGACTTATCCCAGGGACATATTTAGACATGAGCTTTATCTGAACCTAAATTCAATTACAATCTGCCAGACTGAGTCACTAAAACATGACAGACAAAACTGTTACAGTCAAAAACAGGTGGGTCTGTGTCTTTAAATATATGTTTCAAGGCCAAACGTGGTCTCACCTCACCAAAATTTTAAATTTAGAAAGATCCCTAAATTTCCAACGATATCTTCTGTGTTGAGCTGGATTTAGATGTAATGCGTCTCAAAGGATCCACAGGGCATATTACACATCTGTGACTGATGGAATTCAAACCATGCAGCCGTGACGTGCTGAGCGATCATGTTACTCTGCTCTGACGTACCTTCGTGGTTAAAAAAAATGTGGATTTGTGCTTCCTGCATTTAACTGAATAGGTGGCATATGATACTTCCAGACAGCACCTTTGTCCGCGTCTTAAAGGAGACATTGTTAGCGCCTCACTGGATGTTTTGGTCACTATGGCGACAGAAATGACAAACTCAACACCTGATTCCCAGGCGCTCGCAGAGGCAGCTCTTTTCCATGCGAACGTGCAGATTCTCTTCTCGATTTGTCTTTGCCACTGTCACACACTACGCACAAACTGGAAAAGGCGTTTAGAGGTAACCAAGTACAAATAATGAGGGGAATCACTAAAATTCAGGAGTCCCAAGTAGATGAAGTCCTTTTAATCCATGGTCTCTTCCCTGAGTGTTTAGTTATTGATGTGTGAACATTTAACCAGTTCCTTTTTATGTTGTTCCTGGTGCAGGTGGTGCAACAGCCAACTGCTTCATTGTCCTGCTTCTTTTCACAGGATAGTGTGACTCAGTGGGGCAGGATGAGATGGAGTCAGGACATCGTTAGCCTAGCTTAGCATAAAGACTGGATCAAACTGAGAAACATGCCCAGTAACACCAGGACGTCTTCAATTCTCATTGCACAGAGCAAATCTGAAAACAACAATTTATGATTTTAGCCTTTGTCTGTTGTCCAAGCAGAAATAGCTCTACATACCTGAAAACCACAGATTGTTTTTCTACGTTTCTAATCAGGTAACACTTAAGCAGACAAGACACAGCATGTTAATCAGTGAACTTTAAACAGAAGAAGGCAGCTGTGTCCCCCTGTAACCACATCCTCACCCCACACACACACACAAGGCTGAAATCCTTCTTAGTAGCAAATAAGCATTTTTGCAGAATGCCCAGATATTGTTTTAAACGCAATAATAATAACATATTTCATGAATTGATTTCATGTTGAATGTCAAATTAAAGCCAGTAGCTGTAGTCACTGAATCAATGTAGTTGGGTTAAATATTATTTCCCAAATAAGATCATGGAGGTAAATGTGGGTTTAAATACCAAGTAGTGTTTTCATCGACCAGTGCACGGCAAATATTTTAACTGCTGCTTCCCAGCTAACATGCCGTTTTCTTTATTAATTAGAAAACAGCCTGTGTATTGTCTGCACACGTGCCCTTGTTTTTTTATCTTTTGGTTCTGTTTTTTGTGTGCAGATTAAATTACGATGACGACAACGATGATGATGATGATGATGGTTCTAAAACAGGTGGACGGGAAGATAATTAGAATTTGAGGTTTTATTGGGAGTTGTGGGAGGGGCAGATTCATATGTGGCTGTGATTCATATGTGATTATGCATATACTCTATGCAAATAAGCGACTTGATGCCACTCTGCTCTATTGTCATGAAGGTTAAATGTGGAAAGTGTGCTGATGGCCGGGGACAGTGCAGATTAATACTGCTGTTCCCATCGTCCTCCCTCCGTCTGCCCCTTTCTCTTCCTCTCGCTTTTGGTTTTGTATGTCGAGGGGCAGAGTCAGTTCCTGTGTCATTGTTAGGGATCCATCTGCCCAGCTGCACACACACACACACACACACACACACACACACACACACACACACACACACACATCACGACTGTGTCTGTATGTTAGTGGTTGTTCCACAGATGGCTTGTGCCGGACACGCACAACCCAAAGCTCCTCTCTGTCAAGTGTGTCAAACAGGTTTAATTGCTGCTGCTCTATTTCTGTGTATGGATGTGTGTGTGTGTGTGTGTGTGTGTGTGCTGAATCAAATAGATTTCATTCATTGGCATTCCCCCGGCCCCCCTGGTGCTGGGGTACGAGGAGCCTCCATCCACCTCCTTCTCATCCTCTCTTGTGACGGACAGATGAGACAGACGAGTTTAGGGAGGGGATGGATGGATGAGTGGGTGGGTGGGGGGATGTAGAGGAAGAATAGATGCGTGGCATATTGGGGAGCAGACCTTTCATTTATTGTGGCTCTCTGAAGTAGGACACCAGGCAGACTGACAGATAGACGGAGCAGCTGTAGTTATCGGTGGTATCAGCCCCCATCTGAAGGTTTTGTATTGATATGAGGCTGTTACCAGGAGGTTTCCATGTGAGGACTGGGGGTCTGGGCCAGTCTGGTCTCCACTGTGTGCTGTGGGGGTAGCTCATTTTGATATTGCCATTGTTCTTTGTTTCATCTGGGAAGTTCTCTAGAGGCGGAATAGAAGGAGTTTTAAACCATTTTTAAACTAGTGTTCACCAAAACAATGCACTTTCCCAACATTACTTGTAATGTTGCAGAGATTATTAAACAGTTAGTTAACCCAGATTACACCTCAGAATACACATGTGCTGAAAGAAGGTGTTCTGCAGTCCAAAATGTTGGATTTGCTCTGAAACAGATTGAAAACTTACTCACTGTTGGGGATTTTTTTCTTCCAAAAGGATTGGAGCCGTTACAAAACCGGAGTTGATGGTCACAGCAGTAGGTAATTAATACATTAATACAATTAACACAACACAGTGATCCAGAAATACAGGAACCAATGTAAGATGCCCTTAAATACATTTTTCTCCTGTGATTACTGAGACAAATTAAAGCTTTTAGCACTTACAGCACTTTTACATTGATACAGCAAACACATTGGCAGCAGTTGCCTCATTACATATCCAGCACTTAGCATTCAGATACAGTGTCCATCGGATAAATTTCGGTCCAGTATTCACTCTCCTGTCCTGGTTTGGTCTCTGCCAACCCCTGAGAAAAATATCCGGCTCTTCGACTGATGAATGGTTCAGTTTCTTCACTAGCTTTTCGCTAAATTTCGTCTGCAGTTTGCTGCTGTGCAGGTAGTTTACAGTGGCTTTATCAGAGATTGTTTGATTAAATCAGCTGCCTACTGAAAACAGTACTTTGCTGCTGTTTTGCAGTAAGCCATGCAGCTGCACAATCAAACAATGAGCATTAACTCCACTGACAAGCTTGAACAAGCCGAGAGGAACTGCAGACTCAGGTGACAATTGTGTATTCATCAATACAAGACATTCCTTTTCCCTAACACATACATGCTCTGTTGTTCATTTACAATATTGTTTACAAGACCGTGGAATAGAATGTGAAAATAAGAAAACCCTGCTGTAAGTCCTGAAACAGACCCAAATCCACAATACTGTAAATCCATAATATCTATTTGAGCAGGTGTGTGTTTTGATGTGTGTGAGCAGTAATCCTGTATTATGGGCTTCCTAAATACATGTTTGCACCTCTCTAGCATCCCCAAGCTCATAGTTAAGCTGCCATATCATTTACTGTAGCTTTACTTAGCTTACTGTCTGTGGCTTGGTTCAGGTTGTAAATGGCACCTTTTCCTCCACTGGAATTACAAAAGCCCACTGAACAAACAGACCTTAGCTCCAAACACATCACTGCAGAGGAAAAGAGACATTATGTTAAAAGAGAATACATTGTCTGAATTTTAATGTAGTATAATTATAATGTGCGAGTTAATTCAACGATCATCTACAGAGCTGCACTTCTGAAGCAGGTAGGATTTCAGTGTCGTGTGAAAGGACAGTACAGCAGGGTGGAGAGCTGCTGACGTGGGTGTACAAACTCTGTAGGATACAATCTGTAATCAAAGACGCTGTAGTCTCTGTCTGCCTGCAAGTTTCTCTGCTTTACATCAATGATGACCATTCCCCCAAGCACACTGTATGTGTTTGAATGTGTTTTTCCTACCTGTCAGTCAGCCATTGTTTGAATTCATTTCACTGTGGTATGAAAATCTCCACTATTGTTGTGACTTTGCACGTTAAAGCAGGGGAGAGAGTACATTCATTTGAAGAGTCCATACACCACATTACCATGCACCCTAACAGTGTGAAGCTGTCATTTTCACATAAATGTATTATTATTATTACTAGAGTTTTCGCCCAAAATACCTGGGAACTGTAGTTTTCTAGCAAACGTGTAAATGATTTTTAATAGTTTTTGGGTGACACTACAGAAAAACTATGGACACTAGATTTGTTAGTAGGCTCAGTATTTTGTTTGTGTTAGTCTTTTCCTTAGTTGGGAGGAGAAATACAGAATATCACCCTCCTTATTCTATTGCATATATAAATTAAAACAGACATGGTAGTTCATTGTGGTGTATTGCATAACTCACTCAAGCACTCACTGTTTCAAATTTATTTCCATACCTGTATGGAAATGAGTAGCAACCAGCTGCAGCCTGTAAGGCAGGAGAGGCAAATTCACAAGTGTATGCTTTGGAAATGAAAAGCATATACAAAAAAATGATTAATACATGCAAGAATTTTTGGTAGCGCATATTCATAAGGTCTGTTATGTCATGTCCTAGTCTGCAGCTGGTGTGTGTCTGCATAGTTTGTAGTCCCATTCATTCAGGTGAGGATCTTAATGGAAAACCACAGGATTTGTAACTTGCTCTCCAGGACTGGACTCGTTTCCCTGCTGGCTTTGAAATTCAGCTTCTGAGCATGCGCGCAGAGGCACGGTCAATGGTGGGCCGGGAAAGAAAGGAAGACACCACTGTGGAGCTGGGGAAACGGGGAGCCAGTGTGCTGGAAAAAAAAAAACACAGACATAATAAGTGGAACTAAAAATTTCAGCGTTGGGTTCGATAACACTAATGTTTTTGTGAGTTATATGAAAAGTCATTACGACAACGACTTGGTTATATTTCCTCTCAGTGTGTGGTTGATGTGAAATGTCGTCGTCGTCCCCCGTGAGCTGCGGCGGAGTGGTTTGACCCAGCCGTTGTAGGTGTCCGCCAGTCTCGCGGCGCCAGTGCTGCCCTTAAGATGGATCCGGGACAGCGGCGGCACCTGCGGAGGAGACGGACACTGAAATGTGGAGCTGGCATCTACTTCCCCACCGTTTAAAGGACGATTTTGTATAAAATACACCCTCAGAGGGCCTTCATGAGGAGCCCCAAGCTGTTCGCAGCATTATTATGTCGGACGGAGCGGTCGCGGCCCGGTGCTCGTTGTTCACAGTTCGTCTATTTATTCCAGTCTGAAGCGGGAATTCAGATAGAAGACTTCCACGTAGATAGATAGGTTAGCTTATTTAATCTGTTTCTTTTGTTTTTTTTTGGTAAATACGTCGGTTTGTTGTTGTCGTTTATAGCCGTTCGCATTTTATAAGCTTTTTTGTGGAGGAAGACTGTGATTTTAAAGCACACGAAGACAATGTACAACACAGTCTGGACGACGGAGAAAGCCGGAGAGGAGGGAGACTGGAGGGACGTGATGATGCCCTACTCCACCGAGCTCATCTTCTACCTGGAGATGGACCAGCCGCCAGGTGAGCAGGCCGCCAGGTGAACCCGGGGCAGGCTGGAGCTAGCCGGGGGGGGCGAGTTGGGGTTGAAATTGTGGAAAGTTTCGGACCTGCCTTGGGTGATGTCTGGGCTCGTTTCTCTCCAGGGTTTTCACTGGTTTTATGTTGATGGTGTGTTTCCTTTATTGCTGTGGTGTTGATATTTTCCGACACTCCACATCTCCCCGGTAAAATCCGTTTTGTCGAGGTGGGAAACGCACAACCTGAACTTGTATTAAGCGATTTAGCGACATTTTGTCGTTAAATTAGTCCAAAATAAGAGTTTCCGGCACCGGTGACAGCGCAGTAAACACATCTTACTCTTTGTTTCTTCTTCCGTTATCGCAGAAATACCAACATGTATATTTATATACTGAATTGTGCTTTGACAGTCGCTGCAGCTCCCCCACACCTGCACCAGCGACTCCTTTAGCAGACAATAGTCCGTGTAGTCTTTAGATGCAGGCGGCAGAAAACCTTCTCAGCGCATCTGCGTGTGATGGAAAAGAGAAGTGGCTGAAATCGCACTAAAAGCAGCAAATGTGTGCAGCTACCTGCCCCTTTTTACCTGCTGCTCCTCTGCAGTCAGAGGGTATCGCGTTATGAAACAGCCCGACACCCGCTCTGCCCGGTACCGACACCGGGATAGGGGGACTGGGGCACAGAAACGAAAGACATCGGGAATAAAAGCTGCGGAGCGTTTTATAATCGCCACATTCTTCACTGACATGCATCTATAACTCTTTGTGCCCCTTTCCAACAAACTGTCACCCAGAGCTGAATATGATTCATTCATTCATTCCTTGGCAATTGTGCCAGTGTCATTTGACTCCCCCACCCCCTGTCTCCCTTTGGTGCACTGAATGGATCATGGCGCAGATGTGGGACATTGTGTTGTTTCCAGGAGGCGCTGTTGAATGCGGTTTGCCCGGTAGCTCTGTCCCCTTTTCCGCCTTTCTCTTCCCCCCATCTGTCTATTGAGACGTACTGTATACTCTGCAGCCGTGATGAAGTGCCCTGCCAAGATAATGCAAAAAAAACAAAAAATCCTTTAGATTCAGAAGCTTTATCTAAGAAAGTATGGTAACCTTGACGTTATGTTTATTTAAACTATATTATGATGTATTTTAACCCCATGGCACTTCAGATGCATTTTGCTGGCTGGTTCCTGCTTCTTGCTTTGCAATTTGGGTTTTTTATTTTTTTTCCAATTTGAGGTGTAAGTGAGTCTAAGTGAAGTGGAATGGTGCAATATCTGGACCCTCTTCCTGGTCATTTAAAGTTAACACCTCCTTTTTCCTCCTGGCTGAACAAGGGGATTCATTTTCTCTTTCTTTCACTCTGCCCACTGTTTTCTGCTTCTTTCTCGTGCCTCTGAATTGCGTCTGAGCGACGGTGAAGTGAATGGACGGCGTTCCTCAGTGCGTCGAGGATGAAAAAATGCAACGCACTGGCTCTTTGCTGGTGATTCACACACTTTACTGCCAGTGGCCCTTGGCTTTTATGGCTCCCAGAGCCATTCATTCATGTGAACATTTGGGGTCATTGTCATGGCTGAACAGTAATAAAGATAAAACCGTTAATTTTAGCCCAGCTTGGCTTCTGCTCATCTCATGCTGTGAATAGTGAGGGTCAGCAGAGACAGAAATACCTCAAACGGGTGCATTTATGACTTCTCAGGATTTCTTCAGAGCAGTGTGCATTAATGTGGGTAGTTTACAAAGGATTGTCGAAGATCTGGAGTTACAAGTTGATAAAATCAGCCCGCTCAGTGGCGGTTGGATTCGGGCTTTCTGATAATGCAGATGCACTTTCCCCTGCAGTATATTGTGTAGTATCTTCAGCCCTTTTGCTGTGTGTGTCTCGTCTTTGTTGCCTGAATGGACTCATCCTGTCATCAATCACACCAGCTTTCTGCATCTTTTTCTGGCTCCCAGCTTATCTTTGTCCCATCGTATGCAGATTGCGTCTTTGTCTTAACCTGCTGACATGTAATCTGAAAACGTACAGCGGCAGGACAAGGCGGAATAGAGATGGTGACCGAGAGGCTGAAAGAAAAGGACACGAGCGTCCTGCAGAGGTTCATTGGAATATTTATTACACTGGAATAGATATGTGAAAGCTTCAGTGTGTGTTGCCTTTGTGTGCGGGGTGATTAGCACAGGTGGAGTGCCACTGCCTCCCCCAAAGGAGGGCAAGCCTGCATTTCCACTGGCAACTTTGTGTGTGTGTGTGTGTGTGTGTGTGTGTGTGTGTGTGTGTGTGTGTGTGTGTGTGTGTGTCGTGAATGATGAGTCTCGTCTTTCAGTGGAAAATCACCGGGTCATTATTGGTAAAAGGCCTTGCTGAACTGTTTGTCCATGTCTTAGCTCATTTACAACACATCCCATGTACTGCACATAATACTTTCCAGCTCCTTCCTTCCAGGAAGCTTCTCTTCACTTCTACTCAGCATCAAAATCAGCTTACACAGGCTGGAAAACCTCTTCCCATCAGTTTACACCCTGTCTGTATTTGATTTTGTGCAGATGTGCTTATGTAGTGCCTATTATAGAAAACAAACTACACTACGCTCTAAGCTGCAGGATTATGCAACAGTAGATGTCACTTTCTGAGGTGATTGTTTGTAAAGGTCTGGGTCAGTCACTAGGATCATATTATGTTTTCTCAGTTTTCCTCTGCGTCCTGAAATATAGGAAATAAATGGTGTTTATATCGTAATATCCCGACCAGCCCCGTTATGGTTTCTAATGGGCAGTAGATTTTTCTGAAAGGCTGACTTGCCTGCAAAGTAGCTAGAACTCTGGAGTTGAGAATATATTTCTGAATTCAGAGAGTACAGACCCAATGGCCACTGTGGTGGAGTCACTTCAAGCACAGCTGCCAGTTTCATTTTTGTCAGGTGAATTTTTTTGTGCATATCACTGGAATGAGCAGGTTTTGAAGAATTTAACGGCTTTTTGTTCTGGAAAGTGTGTGGTGAATATACACAGTTTTTATTTGTAGTAAATTTCCTAAAAGGCCTGTAGTACATACCTGCTGTGGTTACACCTGGGAGCATCATCTAATGCCTAATATAATATCACACCTTATAGAACAATAGAATATGCATCAAAATTTATCGGTGACCTTTGAAAATAGTTTGACAACTCAGTTTCCACTTACTGGCTTTTGTGTCCTCGTCATAGATTTTGCTCAGTTGTCATGGAGATGCATCTGTTCACAGATATTTCAGTCGATGATGATCATAAGACATTTTAATTTCAGAAACCAGAACGTATTCCCAGCGTGAGAGCACACGTACATTTCATGTTAAATCCAAGTGGGCTGAAGTTGAGCTGTTTGGAGATAAACATCACTTATTATTTTATGCACAGATTTGATAAAACAGACCTTCAACAAAGAAAACACTTTGCAGCCCAGTCGTTTTTCTTAGATCAGAGTATATTTAATTTTGCCAAGTGATTGCAGTAAACAATGAGTAAGGACCAGAAAGTCTCTTGCAGTGTTCAATGGGAGCAGCTGTGTGTTCAATAGAAACGACCTGTTGATTTAGTGCTCTGTGCTGCCCCAGTGTGTGTGTATGAGCGTATGGTGTGTGTGTGTGGTGTGGATATACCGCTGGGCACCTCCTCTCTCTCTCTCAGGACGTTGACTCCCCGCCCTCCTCGCTGCCTCCTGATTGGCTGAGGGGGCGGGCCTCCATGCAGGGATTAGTTGGTGGGTTGGCTGTCTTTTAGGATCAGCCTCGCTCCCTCTTCCCTTCAGTCTGACAGAGGGGAGAGCAGGAGGAGGAGGTGGCGGTGGAGGAGGAGGTAGATGAGGAGAGAGAGCTACAGAGAGGAAGAGGGAGAGAGTGTGAGAGAAAGGAGGAGGGAGGAGAGAAACAGCTGAGACGAGCGGCAGCATGCAGCTAACGGAGAGTGCAATGGTGGAGGACGGTAAGAGGCTGGATAGGACAGATTTGTTCTTTCTGGCTGCTTGTTTTTCGTTTCTTCTGTATGTCTTATCTTTTATTTCTCGCTTGATTAATCCACTTTCTCTGTTCCATTGTCCATTTGCATATTTTACATATTTTCTTTCTCCATCTTGTTTTTCTATATTTGTATGGCTTTTATGGTCTTTTCCCTCATTCCTCTTGTAACGCACCACTCAAAGCCTGCTCTGTGTGTGTGTGTGTGTGTGTGTGTGTGTGTGTGTGTGTGTGTGTGTGTGTGTGTGTGTGTGTGTGTGTGTGTGTTGTGTTCATTCTTCCTCTGCTGCTGTGTGTTTTTGTATACTTTGTACTTTGTGGGAATTACTGCTGCAACAGTTAGTAAATCCACAAAAGCAAAAATGGCAAACTGTTCCTGGTTCCAGCCTCTCACATGTGAAGATTTGCTGTCTTGCTCTGTATGTATTATAACTTTAACCATTTTAGATTTCAGGCTCCTGTTGGTGGGACAGAAATGGAAAATTGTAATTTTCACTACTTCCTGACATTTTAGATGAGTTAGATGGTTGTTGCAGCTTAATGTGTCAGAAATTTGGAAACTGGGAATAATCTTAAAATGTGGAGTGTGTCTGTGTGTGTCTGTCTGTGTGTGTCTGTCTGTGTGTGTCTGTCTGTGTGTGTCTGTCTGTGTGTGTCTGTCTGTGTGTGTCTGTGTGTCTGTGTGTGTCTGTCTGTGTGTGTCTGTCTGTGTGTGTCTGTCTGTGTGTGTCTGTCTGTGTGTGTCTGTGTGTCTGTTTGTCTGTGTGCTTTCACAGCCATGATGGTGAAACACACCGACATACTGTAGCTGTTCATACACACACACACACACACACACACCAGCTGCAGTTCCTTCCTTATCCAGATGTAAAATGTGGAAACAGAAGACTGAGAAGCAGATTTTTTTTTTTTTTTTCCCAAGCTGCATGCTTTAAGTTTTTACTTGCTCTCAGTCTGTGCACACAGCTGTGTGTGTGAGCTCCTGCTGCAGCGAAGATCTTTGTTAACACCAGGTCACTGTGGTCCTGAAATTAGACCGTTCCCCCGATCAGCTGGAGTGTGCACATGTGACTTTTAAAGCTCGCTGATGCTTTGTGTGTGTGTGTGTGTGTGTGTGTGTGTGTGTGTGTGTGTGTTAGGAGTCCGTGCTGACAGTCATTGTTCTGGAGAGCTGTGCGTTTCATGCATGTGTGTTGACAAGTGTTACCACAGTGTGTGTGTGTGTGTGGCTGAGCGCTGCTCCTTTGTCTGGCGAGGGGGAGGGAAAGCTGCACTAACGGTCCCCTTTGTTCATCGTCCTTCTCCGAGTGTTTCATGGTCTCGACGGGTCTGATATTTTTACAGATTTATGACACAACAGTTGTGTAACACAGCTGTTTTTTATATTTTACAACATTTTTGTAATGTGCTTTCTTTGTTAGGGGGGTTGTCAGTAACTTTGGCTTGTTCTATGCAGAACAGATGTGTAAAAGAACAATCCTATCAGAAAGAAGTATTGATAAGTGTGTCGGAGTGTTCGGCTTTGTGCTGCTAAGGTCACTGCTGCTGATTCATTTAAGGCTTCCAGTTTTCAAAGGGTCGTGTGTGTTTGTACATACTGTTCATTGTCCTGTTGTTGTTCTTAGTTGTGACAGTGTTGATGGTGATGACAATTATTAAAAATGATCAATTTATTACTTTTAGTCAATTACCAGGTAAATATTACCATATTTTATGGTGGGTTCAGGGTCTTATTTCCATGGATTTGAGGGTATGACTTGATTTAAAAAAAAAAAAAAAAAAAAAAAAAAAAACAACAACAAACACTGTTTATATAAAAGATTAGCTTATGAAGATAGTGACCTGGCTCACAGGTTGTGTGTTTACATTATTTCTGTTTGCAGTAAAAAGTTTGTTTAAATAAGAGCTCCCGTGTGTGTCTGTGTGTGTGTCTGTGTGTGTGTCTGTGTGTGTGTCTGTGTGTGTGTCTGTGTGTGTGTCTGTGTGTGTGTGAGACTCCATGAAGTGCTGACAGGAAGGGAACAGTTCTGGCTGCAGTGACTTCAGTGGTGACGTGAGGGAGGAGTGGAGTCACAGTGAGCGAGAGCAAAGTAAGGGCAGGAGTGTTGCAGGAGAACAAAGGGAACAGGAGAGGAAGAAGAGCTGCCACTGTGCACCTATGTATGTTTCTCTGAGCTGAGACAAGTCTGCTCTGTGCGATTGTGCATGTACCAATTACTTTTCTAAGCTGTCCAACTGTCTCTGTATGAAGTGAGTGAAAGGCCCTCAATTGTGAACATTCACAACTGTTAGTTGTTGTTAGGGCTTTTTGTGTTTCTGCTTCTTTTAGCTGCTCCTACCACGCAATGTCCTGTTGTTTTTAAACCACACGCAGTATGAGGCAGGAGCTGTATTCACTCAGTGCTGCTGTAAACCTGTGTGGGGCCCTAAGTAGAAGTTGTTGCCTCCATCCCAATCCATAGCTAATGGTGCATAGAAATGAAAATATTGAAAATGGCTTAGAAAATGCTTTCAACACTTTATAATACAAGACAAATAAATGTCATACATGAGAGTTACCGAGGCCCTTGGTAGTTTCCAGCTTTTCAGTTTAATTCTGCAGGTAGAGCAAGTATTTGATTTACATTTATCACCTACCAGACAGCCAGGGGGGGTGATAATGTAGTTTTGTTTGAGCTGGATGAGGAACAGGCAGCTGTTGCCGACACATTTGCCTTAACTTCTTAATAAGGTCATATTATCTTATTTTCAGCTTGAGTTCTGCTGCAGCCAAGCAGCCAAACCAGTCAGTCCCGCACAGGAGCTGTGAATGAACTGGCACATTGACACTAGTTGAGATCATGAGTTATGATCACATACACAGAAATCATATTAGGTATCATTTCTCCAGCCTTGTTCAGCTGTCCCTGTGCATCGTGGGAATTTCCCCGTTTCTGTTATCCATGTGTGCGTGTCGTCTGGTAATTTGTGAGGCCAGAGTGTTCCCGAGCGCTCCAGCCTCTCACACGTGAGCTCTGTGCTGACCTGTCCGCGTACTTTCCCTTTTTAAAGGACGCCACATCGGTGCTCTGTGCACTTGTGTGTGTTTGCCTGTGAGCAGAAACTGATTTGTGAGGTAGGAGCTCTCCAGTAATTACACTGCTGTTCCTTCAACTGGATCCAGATGTGCCTGGAGCCTTGTAAACCTTGGTCGGCTCCTGTGTGTGTGTGTGTGTGTGTGTGTGTGTGTGTGTGTGTGTGTGTGTGTGTGTGTGTGTGTGTGTGTGTGTGTGTGTGTGTGTGTGTGTGTGTGTGTGTTGTGGATCATATCCAGGCTGGCTCTGTTTGGTCCACAACATGCCAGCTAAAGAGTTTCTGTCTGTTGGCCTGGTAGTAGTCACTGAATTTACCTTCTGACTTTAAAGAGCTTGTTTAGTTAAATCATTTTCTAAAAATTTTTCAAATTTGACTTCCAGGTCTTTGTTTTGTTATTGCCAATGGATTTGGTCCTGATACCAGCGTAACACTTTTTATACTTTTCTGAACACGGTATAGATACAAACCCTTTTTTAAAATTTTCTAAAATTGACAAAATTATAGTTTGAGTCCAAGAATAATTGGAAAATAAAATAAGACTAGTCTGTGCCAACTTCTATGGACACTTTTTTATATTGGGTTTGGGCAGTGTGTCCTTTTATTAATCAGGCTACATAATCTCCCATTAGACTGCACAGTCATTGTTGATTACACATCTTCAGGACCTGAACCCTCTCACAGCCGGCCATACACTGTCACTCTGCTTTAAGGCTCCTAAATGTGTGTGCCTGTGTGTTTACACAGTGTTTTTGGCTTGTGACCCACAGTAATTGTTGTGATGATCTACGAGTTGTATTTGCCATGCTGCTGTTTGCGTGTGTGACTAATAACACTGCTGTGTTTGTGTGGAGATAAATACAGATTCTGTTTGAATTTGCAAGTCAAATATGTGTGCATGTTTCAGAATGATTGGATGTCAAAATACTTGTTTTCCTGGTGTAATTGTTTATGTGGTCATGTGACATTTGTAGATGTTAAAGTGACTAAACATCTGGAGAGTTTTAACCTTTGCAGTGTAACAATGGTGGCTGGTTAAAATGTACCAACACTTAATAAGTAATAATGACAAATCTTCTCCTTCTCCCCCAGCTCTTCCTCTGAAGCCGGCGAAGCCACAGCAGCCCTGCTCAGTCGGGGTGGGAGGGGGCGGTAGCAACAGCGTCAAGGATGGAGGAGCAGGAGGCTCCCTGCAAGAGGCCGAGTGGTACTGGGGTGACATATCCAGGTAACACACACCCCACACATGCATGCTGTGGCTTTATTTCAGAATGACTGAATGATGCATCACCCAGGCTGATATTACAGACCAATTATATCTTCAAGTGTTTGCTCCAGAGGGATTTGTTGGGTCTTTATCTGTAATACACATGTAAAGTGCCTAGAGATCATGTTTATTGGGATTTGGTGTTATAGAAATGCATTAAAGCATTACTGATATTATCATTGTCTTATCACAGATACCAGTTAATTTTTGTGAAGTAAAATGTGACACTAAATAACAAAAAAACATTTGACTAAAAATGTTCTAATGCTGTTTATTTATTCTCAAAATGTATGTATTAAATATTTCAAACGTTATAAATACTGCCTCAAAACCCCAGTATGAGATATTTTACATTTAATACAAGCAAACACCACAATGAAAAATGTCCAGTAATAAGTCCAATAGTTGGAATATGTGAAATAACAAATAGAATCATTTCGTCAAGTCCATTTGTGTGTCTTTACTACGTTGTGTACTCTAATAGTGTAGTTTTCAGTAAATATGTTAAACTCCCTCTTTTTTATTTCTTTCTTTTTAAAGTCTTTTAATGTCTGGGAGTTGCAGAAGAACAACAGATCAATATTGTGATTTTTGGGACCAAAGTCTTTTTCTTAACATCTGGATTTTTTTCTTCCCCTTAATAATCTGTAAAGCTGACGAATCTTAGCTTTTTAGGGCTTCTTTACTGTGATACCTTCCTAAGTGCAGGTTAGCTCTCAGCCACAATCCACACAGTCAGACAATAACCACACCTACGGTGCAGACAGCCTGGCTGGGACCAGTCCGTCCAGTCACTCCTAACTTGGTTTAATTAATGGACTGTTTACTTTAGGGTGTGTGGCTGTGGGGGAAGTCCTCATCGCCTGACACTTATAATTGTATGCAGACTTTTCAAAATGAGCACCATCTGTGCACAGGTCACTCAACGCAACCAACGTTTTTCCCTCTTTTCTGGTTTTTCCACAGGGAGGAGGTTAATGATAAACTCAGAGACATGCCTGATGGGACCTTCCTGGTCCGGGATGCTTCCACCAAGATGCAGGGCGACTACACACTCACACTGAGGTAGGGTCTTAGTTTGTCATGTGAATGCCGTGTTAAAACCCACAGGGGAATTTATGGAGGCTGGAAGGAGTAGTAGAGTACTTCTTCTGCTTCACTTTCACACAGTTACCCCTCTAGTAAATAAAAAGGACAGAGGGAAATTATGTGTAGAAGCATCTTGCCTACACAGCATCCTGGTAAATTGGAACAAATTGGCCTCTGCCCTGGAAATGATGTGTTTCAGGAGATGGGAGTCCTGATGTAGAAGTGTGGACATGTACTCATCGTATTGCCTGTGTTCTCTTGTCTTCCATTCTGTGTTCAGGAAAGGGGGAAACAACAAACTGATTAAGATTTATCACCGGGACGGGAAGTACGGTTTCTCCGACCCGCTGACGTTCAGCTCGGTGGTGGAGCTCATCAGCCACTACAGACACGAGTCTCTGGCTCAGTACAACACCAAGCTAGACGTCAAACTCATGTACCCCATCTCCCGCTTTCAGCAGGTGTGTGCACACAAGTACCTGGTCATAAACATGCATATAGATTCACACCCGCACACACACACTCATTGAAGAAGATCAAACTGTCTGCCTGGGTTTTACATTCCTCTTAGTGGCAGTTCGAAAACTTTTCAATCAGCTTTGTTTTAGAAAAACAGAGACGTGGTATTGTGAGCTCAACAGCTCATTTTAATCTGATTTTTAAATCTAATTATGTTAATAAATCTGATTTATGTAGCATGAATGGCCAAAAGCATGTGGATCCCACTTTCAAAATGCTTCTGTGTGGTTCTTATCTATATGTTGTTTGTGGTTAGGACTCGGCCTCTTTAGGTCAGACTGTATTCAGGATCCACTGTTCTAATGGAAGTATTCTTCCAGCTCCATGTCAGCAGTCAGTTTCCTGTGCAGAATTACAGTACCAACGTCCACAAAGCCAGCTCTATAAAGAAATGGTTTTTGAGTTGGGTGTGCAGGAATTTGATCTCAGCCTCTCCAACACCTGTGAGGTGGACTGAAACGGTGTGAGCCAGACCAACATCAGTGCTGAACCTCAGGCTTTTATGCCTGAATTGGAGCAAATCCCTGCAGCCAGCTTCTAGAACACTTTAGTGATATGTTCAGCCATTATATAGAAGTGTAATGTTCACATACTTTTGGCTAAATGCTATAATTGTGTGCACAGGCAATTTCACAGTGCACTGGATGACTGGAAAGAAAAGCCGAAGTGTGTTTACTTTTGCTTCTTCTTCCAAGATATTTGAGAGTATTTTAGTAGTTTAACTGCAAATAAGAAAATAAATTACAAAAATAATGACCAAGAGGCAAAAATACATTGTCCTTTAGAAATTTTATTGAGCTCAAGTGGTCTAACTCAAGGTTAGTATTCTTCCGTCTGTCCGAATCAGTTTGTGCTGCATTTGAAAGCTCTTCAGTACCAGTTTCCGCTTTAACATGACCACCAACCCAGTGGTTGATGCTAGCCGTTTCCAGTCCAAACAGCAGCACTAGCATGACGTTTCCTTGTTCAGTGCTCTCACTAACACTGTTGTTTTCCTCCTCATCACTCAGGACCAGCTGGTTAAGGAGGATAATATTGATGCTGTAGGGAAGAAGCTGCAGGAATACCACAATCAGTACCAGGAGAAGAGCAAAGAGTATGACAGACTCTATGAAGAATACACTAAGACATCACAGGTACACTCAAACCCACACATTATGACCTAACTCCGGCTGCTTTTATGGGTCCTAAACACAAAAAAATCATGTCTCCTGACCTGTCCACAACACTTACCTCTTCTTGTCTCCTCCCTCAGGAGATCCAGATGAAGCGGACAGCCATTGAAGCCTTCAATGAGACCATCAAGATCTTTGAGGAGCAGTGCCACACCCAGGAGCGCTACAGCAAAGACTACATTGAGCGCTTCCGCCGCGAGGGCAACGACAAGGAGATCGAGCGGATCATGATTAACTATGAGAAGCTTAAGTCTCGGCTCGGAGAGATCCACGACAGCAAGGTGCGGCTGGAGCAGGACCTGAAGACTCAAGCCATGGACAACCGTGAGACGGACAAAAAGATGAACAGCCTGAAACCCGACCTCATACAGCTACGCAAGATCAGGGACCAGTATCTAGTGTAAGTACAGGAGCATTGTCACCACACAGACATGTTGAGTAATGCAGATTTGCACCTGAATGATGAGACTAGACTTTTTGAGGTGCAGAACAGACATCCTGATGTTTGCTAATTTGAAGATAAGTGATGGTGAACACAGCAGCACCACACAGAGGATGGCTCTGGGACTGTTGAGGCCACATTCAGCTCATTAAACAGCCTGAACATATTGAACTATGAGCACATGATTGTGGTTTTCATGCCTTTAACACTGTTTAGTCCTACTCTCTAAATTAGAACAGATGCATTAGACTCAGACTAGTCGCACGCAGTCTCTTGTATCCTGGTAAGACTGGTTTACCTCAGGAAGCAGGGTTAAGGGTCGTATTAAGGGTTAGTATAATTTAGCAGTTTTTGTTACGATTGTTTTTGATTAGAAAACAGCCATCAGTTTACCAGAGCTCAAGAAGTTGAAAGCCCGACACAGTGTCAGGATTTGGTTTCAGAATAAAGCTCTTATTAAGCTCTTACTCTTTAAGAGTAGTCAGGCAACATTCACGGAGGTCATTGATACATTACTAGTGAGTTCAATGAACGTGAATGTGTTGGTCTGTAAAAGAATTTCTCCAGCGAATTTAGTAATCCTGGTTTTCTGTGTCAGTTCACACATCAAAATATTTATTTTCCTGCTAATCCAGCAACTAATCCACAGATGTAGGCAACTGCAGCCCTGTCAAACAGTAAAAAACGGTGCAGAGCTGCACAGCAGCAGAAGTTTGCACTGGGTATCTGCCATCAAACCCAAGCTGTTTAGCAAACACACCTGCTCAAAGCAAGTCAAGGGTTAGGACTAGGCATTAGAGAAAGTAAGAATCTTTTGTGCAATATAAAGAAATTAATTTTTTTAAGTTTAGATTTCCTGCTTTATTTCTAAGAACCAGTCTGACAGCACTTCAGCAGAATTCGCCTCATCCCATATCATTCTGAAGGGAACTGTTGGACCCTCACTAATTTGCTTTCTCTTTGACGTTTGTTCACATTAACACTGCTGTAAATGAAAGAAGTCGTTTACACTGCTTTGGTTTTCTCTCTCTCTCTTGTTCTAGTTGGCTCAATCAAAAAGGAGTGCGTCAGAAACGAATTAATGACTGGCTGGGAATCCTAAATGAGAACACTGACGAGTGAGTCCCTGCTTTTTCATTTATTATGCTAAAAAGTTTGGCCCAGGCTGTTAAATTGGAGTTAACAGTACTGTACATATGTGAGTAAGCACAGAGCAACTGTTTTAATCAGCTCAGAGTATTATATTTTTCCTCTAATTAATTAACTCCCTGATCACCATATATTTCTTGTCCTGACACTGTGTGGGTGCAGGGGCTACTTTGTGAGCGAGGAGGATGAGAACTTGCCTCACTATGACGAGAAGAGCTGGTTCGTTGGGGACCTGAACCGGACGCAGGCAGAGGAGCTGCTTCTTGGGAAGCCGGACGGAGCCTTTCTCATCCGAGAAAGCAGCAAAAAGGGCTGCTACGCCTGCTCTGTAGTGTGAGTACACACAAGACACGACTTTAGTGACGTACATCCGAGCTAGCAATCCACCTCAGTACAGTATCAGTGGTTAATGTATGTAACATTTGTCAAAAAAAAAAGTTTACTACATAAGAGACAATGCAAATCACTTCACTTTTTTTGTCAGTAAGACTCACAATTTTGTCCTTCTGTCCAAGTTAATTTCCCATTCATGCAGGTGTCATTTTCACCACAAGCTATATGCTAAGGCATCGTTTCACTATTCTAAGGCATCGTTTTCACCACACTATTCTAAGGCATCGTTTCACTATATTAAGGCATCGTTTTCACCACACTATTCTAGGCATCGTTTTCACCACACTATTCTAAGGCATCGTTTCACTATATTAAGGCATCGTTTTCACCACACTATTCTAAGGCATCGTTTTCACCACACTATTCTAAGGCATCGTTTTCACCACACTATTCTAAGGCATCGTTTTCACTATATTAAGGCATCGTTTTCACCACACTATTCTAGGCATCGTTTTCACCACACTATTCTAGGCATCGTTTTCACCACACTATTCTAAGGCATCGTTTTCACCACAATATTCTAAGGCATCGTTTCACTATATTAAGGCATCGTTTTCACCACAATATTCTAAGGCATCGTTTCACTATTCTAGGCATCGTTTTCACCACACTATTCTAAGGCATCGTTTCACTATTCTAAGGCATCGTTTTCACCACACTATTCTAAGGCATCGTTTCACTATATTAAGGCATCGTTTTCACCACACTATTCTAAGGCATCGTTTTCACCACACTATTCTAGGCATCGTTTTCACCACACTATTCTAGGCATCGTTTTCACCACACTATTCTAAAGCATCGTTTTCACTATATTAAGGCATCGTTTTCACCACACTATTCTAGGCATCGTTTTCACCACACTATTCTAGGCATCGTTTTCACCACACTATTCTAAGGCATCGTTTTCACCACAATATTCTAAGGCATCGTTTCACTATATTAAGGCATCGTTTTCACCACACTATTCTAGGCATCGTTTTCACCACACTATTCTAGGCATCGTTTTCACCACACTATTCTAAGGCATCGTTTTCACCACACTATTCTAAGGCATCGTTTTCACCACACTATTCTAAGGCATCGTTTTCACCACACTATTCTAAAGCATCGTTTTCACTATATTAAGGCATCGTTTTCACCACAATATTCTAGGCATCGTTTTCACCACACTATTCTAGGCATCGTTTCCACCACACTATTCTAGGCATCGTTTTCACCACAATATTCTAAGGCATCGTTTCACTATATTAAGGCATCGTTTCACTATATTAAGGCATCGTTTTCACCACACTATTCTAGGCATCGTTTTCCACCACACTATTCAAGGCATCGTTTTCACCACACTATTCTAGGCATCGTTTTCACCACACTATTCTAAGGCATCGTTTCACTATTCTAAGGCATCGTTTTCACCACACTATTCTAGGCATCGTTTTCACCACACTATTCTAGGCATCGTTTCACTATTCTAAGGCATCGTTTTCACCACACTATTCTAGGCATCGTTTTCACCACAATATTCTAAGGCATCGTTTTCACCACACTATTCTAAAGCATCGTTTCACTATTCTAAGGCATCGTTTTCACCACACTATTCTAAGGCATCGTTTCACTATTCTAAGGCATCGTTTTCACCACACTATTCTAAGGCATCGTTTCACTATATTAAGGCATCGTTTTCACCACACTATTCTAAGGCATCGTTTCACTATTCTAAGGCATCGTTTTCACCACCACTAAGGCATCGTTTTCACCACACTATTCTAAAGCATCGTTTTCACTATATTAAGGCATCGTTTTCACCACACTATTCTAGGCATCGTTTTCACCACACTATTCTAGGCATCGTTTTCACCACACTATTCTAAGGCATCGTTTTCACCACACTATTCTAAGGCATCGTTTCACTATATTAAGGGCATCGTTTTCACCACACTATTCTAGGCATCGTTTTCACCACACTATTCTAAGGCATCGTTTTCACCACACTATTCTAAGGCATCGTTTTCACCACACTATTCTAAGGCATCGTTTTCACCACACTATTCTAAGGCATCGTTTTCACCACACTATTCTAAAGCATCGTTTTCACTATATTAAGGCATCGTTTTCACCACACTATTCTAGGCATCGTTTTCACCACACTATTCTAGGCATCGTTTCCACCACACTATTCTAGGCATCGTTTTCACCACAATATTCTAAGGCATCGTTTCACTATATTAAGGCATCGTTTCACTATATTAAGGCATCGTTTTCACCACACTATTCTAGGCATCGTTTCCACCACACTATTCAAGGCATCGTTTTCACCACACTATTCTAGGCATCGTTTTCACCACACTATTCTAAGGCATCGTTTCACTATTCTAAGGCATCGTTTTCACCACACTATTCTAGGCATCGTTTTCACCACAATATTCTAAGGCATCGTTTTCACCACACTATTCTAAGGCATCGTTTCACTATTCTAAGGCATCGTTTTCACCACACTATTCTAAGGCATCGTTTCACTATTCTAAGGCATCGTTTTCACCACACTATTCTAAGGCATCGTTTCACTATTCTAAGGCATCGTTTTCACCACACTATTCTAGGCATCGTTTTCACCACACTATTCTAAGGCATCGTTTTCACCACACTATTCTAAAGCATCGTTTCACTATTCTAAGGCATCGTTTTCACCACACTATTCTAAGGCATCGTTTTCACCACACTATTCTAAGGCATCGTTTTCACCACACTATTCTAAGGCATCGTTTTCACCACACTATTCTAAGGCATCGTTTTCACCACACTATTCTAGGCATCGTTTTCACCACACTATTCTAGGCATCGTTTTCACCACAATATTCTAAGGCATCGTTTTCACCACAATATTCTAAGGCATCGTTTTCACCACAATATTCTAAGGCATCGTTTTCACCACAATATTCTAAGGCATCGTTTTCACCACAATATTCTAAGGCATCGTTTCACTATTCTAGGCATCGTTTTCACCACACTATTCTAAAGCATCGTTTTCACCACAATATTCTAAGGCATCGTTTCATATTCTAGGCGTTTCACTATTCTAGGCATCGTTTTCACCACACTATTCTAAGGCATCGTTTTCACCACACTATTCTAAGGCATCGTTTTCACCACAATATTCTAAGGCATCGTTTCACTATATTAAGGCATCGTTTTCACCACACTATTCTAAGGCATCGTTTTCACCACAATATTCTAAGGCATCGTTTCACTATTCTAGGCATCGTTTTCACCACACTATTCTAAGGCATCGTTTTCACCACACTATTCTAAACCATCGTTTCACTATATTAAGGCATCGTTTTCACCACGTGCTCAGTAGTTGCCAGGTTCTCGCAGGTCTGAGGAAATATTCTGAAAACACAACAAAAGATATTTTACAAACACAAGCAACATTTTAAATGTAGCAGAAAATCATAAACTGAATTTAACATGTAAATCTCTGACCTACCAGCTTGACTGAACCTGCCTCTGTGTTTGTGTCCTCAGTGTTGAAGGTGAGGTGAAGCACTGCGTCATCTACAGCACACCACGCGGCTTTGGCTTTGCTGAGCCCTACAACCTGTACAGCAGCCTGAAGGACCTGGTGCTCCACTACCACCAAACCTCCCTGGTGCAGCACAACGACTCGCTCAACGTGCGCCTAGCATACCCCGTCTACGCACAGATGCCCTCCGGACGCAGATGAACCCCACCCACCCCGCCACACCTCCACATAGACAACAAACCAACCCCCTCTCAGGGAAGGGAGAACAGGGCAAATAAAGGAAAGAGGGAGGGGGTGGGGTTTTGGTCAAGATACAAAGCAAACCCATCACAGACCTGTTAACGATAGAAACAGATTAAACACTTGCTGCAACACACACGTCAGCCACCTTGGAGTTATATATTTTTACAAGAACAATTTCGGAGGGCATTCTTTCTAAAGACTGCTTGATTTGCACAAGGGAGTTTTAAATGTTTGTGAATGTGAAAAAAAAATAAGCGACCGAAGGAAGGAAGGAAACGGGAGTAGGAGACTTCAGAGTTTCAGGTTGACCCCGCTGCTACCTAAACTCCAGCTCTGACTTTTTACTGGACACTCAGAAATCATGTGAACGACAACAAAACATTCCCGTTTGAAACTTTTGGGTTGTTCCAATTAGATTTGATCACCTCAGATGATTTTATGACAACTTTGGTTTGAGTCATTTTCAAGTTCCAGAAGTTTCCTTTTGTTTACTTCTAATGTCGTGGTAAATTCAAGAGGAGATGATGTCAAGTGTCTGTTCTCTGTCCCGCTCTGTATGAAAAGCAAAAATAATGTAGCATAACAAGAAACAGACACTTATTTTCTTAGGTGTTCTCCATGTAGACTGCTGCTGAAGGGTTTAAGGGGGAGGGTGGGGGGCACAGGTGACACAAAACAGTTTTTAAAAGAAGGATTAAAAAGCTTGCTTTTATACTAACTATAGAGGTTTTTCTTTGCTGGAACATGGCTTGTGTTTTTTTTTTTTTCTTTTGCCACTTTGTAAATGGCAGCATCACAAACCAGATCAGAACCAGAGACCAAAGTTGGTTTGGAGAGGGAGAGGGAGGGGGAGGGCAAAGAGTCCACCAGTGTGTTAGTTTTTTTTCTTTTTGTGAAAGGAGTGAAGAGAAACAAACGAATGTTGTGTTTGTGACCACACATACAAGATTCGGGCTGTGTGCTTATGCACCAAATAGGCTTTTTTGGAAAACCAAATGGGAGAGAAACACCAGGACCTCCTGTAAACACAGATGGTCCAAGAAGAAGCACTTAAATGAGCTGCAATTGTGACCCCAGCGCTGTGATTCGGGCACCAATGAGAAGAGGAATCGGCAACTAACTTTAGGTTTTACAGACATTCTCCATCTAATCTTGATGTTATCACAGTGGGTTTCTAATAAATTGTCATTACTCTCTGACATTTACAGGCCATAAAATAACCAGTTAAAAAGAGAACATTATTAATGTTTTAGTTTCTCCCACTGTCTGGAGTCAAACAAAATCCAGTATTTGAACTCCGCTCTCAGACACAGAAACCGTCTGCTGACAGCAGCTACAGCGGCTTGTCAAAATGCTGGATTATAAACGTTTGCACAGGGAAAATCATGTGACCAAATCACAGACGTCTTGTTGGCTGGGGTCACGTTTGTTGCTCGTCTTAAAACCAGTCAGGAAAAGGCTGCAGATTCACCAGAATCCTCCTTTGAAAGGAAAGTGCGAATGAAGAGAAACTGAAATAAAAATAAAAACCCATTTCATGTGTGGTTTAGAAATGTGATACAAGAGTATATGCGAACAACTGGGACTGTGTGTTTGTGCTATAACCTGTAGAAATGCTAAGCTGTGCTGAAATGTTGGATGTGCAGCTGAAAACAGGCTTTAGAAGAAAATACTGAAAACTTGAAAGAAAGTGCAATCGAGCATGGTGTTAATGTAACTCAGCAGTCAGCCAGAGAGTACGAAGCACTAAGGTCTGGGAGATAATCAAAGTGCACAGTGAAGCTTTTGGAGTGAAATTCACTTTTGTTTGTCTGATTGCTTAGTTTTTGTCATTTTATGTTTTAAAACCTGAGCTTTTTGCCCGGTGCGTGACTTTGTAACCAGTGGAAACATTTTCTGTCAAACATTAAAAAATAAAAATAACTTTAAAAAAAATTTTAAAAAAATCACATAATAAAAATATCTTCAAAAAAAACTGGAGAGAAAAAAAACAACCAAGTTTCATTCTATTCTTCCTGGAAACGTGAAATTCTCCATTACTGATTGGCCGTCTGCCTGTCTGGTAATGTGCAGCTGCTTTAAAATCCTAATGAAGGGTAGCGAGCTGCACAGAAAGGGGGGATTTTGTTACGTAGCTCAGTGGTGAACAGAGGCAGCTGTTCCCAATAACACCCCCACAAGCCTTTCTGTTTAAAAATACTTCTTCACAGCATAGTATTTGTGAGAAATCTCTCTCAGGCCTGGTTACAAAGTCACGCAAAGCACCTCTCCCTGTCGTCTGCTGTCTCTACGGCACGATAAGCCAGCACACACACACACACACACAGTGGTCCGTCTGAAGGAGTGTGTCAGGTTTTAGGAAGAAGGCCATCGTGAGTGAATGATACAACCTTAGTTGTACCCACCATGTGTTTATCTACACCCGTCTCAGTGTCCTCCTCAGCACCCTACAGTGTAGTAACCCCCACCACCACACCACGCCCCCCTGCAGTGGACTGATTCGGTCGATGACCTGGGGGGAGGCAAAGTTTGTGGAGCACAAAGCCATAAATAAGTGGTCTCCCCTTTTTTTTTTTTTTTTGTTGACTGGAGACTCAATCCTAAAGCTGCCAGTTTTAAATCTAGTTTGGCCTGTTCGGTTCAGCTAATATTAAAAAAATGAAAACCTCCTTCAGTAAAATGGTTTGAGGATCAAACAAATAGAGAAAAGGGCTGATTTCTGCTGACGTGTCGTTGCTGCTTTGACATGTCGCTGAACATTTTTCTATTTTACAGAAGCAAAGAGTCAGCCCGTCTCTACACAAGCCATCCTGTAACGCGTTAACTGTATGCCTCGGCTGAGTATAACAGTGTTTTGGTGACAATAGTCAGAGCTGGTCAAAAGGTCAGGGAGGTGTGGACGCACACAAAGGATTTACCGTGACTGTCGGGTCCTTGGTGTGACTGTGTCCACGCTGAGACCAGGCTGGAACAGACAGGTCCTGAAACCAAACGGGTCCTTGGTGTGACTGTGTCCACGCTGAGACCAGGCTGGAACAGACAGGTCCTGAAACCAAACGGGTCCTTGGTGTGACTGTGTCCACGCTGAGACCAGGCTGGAACAGACAGGTCCTGAAACCAAAAAGTAAACACAGTTAATGTGAAAATCAGTGTAGAACAGCCTGCTGCAGAAATCAGACATGACAATTAGTTTACTAGTGAGAACAGGCCAAATTTGGTTTAGCAGGAAGCATAGTGCCAGTCCCTCTCTACCACTCAGTTCAGCTAAAAACAGCAGGTGCAGAGGAAGAAACAGCTGTTTCTTTCTCCTGGACTGAGATTTGAGGATTTGATAGTTTCAGAGGGGACAGCAAGGCGGGGTTCGTCGATATAACCTTGAATGTAAAAGGATCAATCCGGGTCCAAAGCAGTTCTCCTTTGTTTTGGTTTGTTATTTTTAAAGCACCGCTGTCATGTTCGTCTGTAACGGGAACGAGATGATGCTAATTCCCCAGGTGCTATCAAAAAACACAGGCCCGTTCAATTTGTCAGACGTCTCCATCACAAGGTTCCTGGTTATTAAGCCTCAGGTGTTCTACCATAGAAACTACAACACAACAAAGCCAGCGATTTGAACAAAGTAAATCAGGGTTTTTTCTGCATCGATACTTCAATCAATTCAAGCTTAATCAATCAGTTCAGCTAGATCCCCATGACGTTCACTTTGGTAGCGTCCTCACTTCACAAGGCTTGTCCCTCATGGCTTCCTGTAGCTTAGACACAGCATCACTAAAGGATCAGCTCCTTTCTCCCCCCCCCCCATCACCACAGGTGGTTTTAGTTTTTGATCAGCTGACTTTTGTTTTTTTTTTTTTTTTATAGGGAACTCAAAAAAAAAATCTCTTTATTACTTGAACTCTACTACATTGCTCACTGTTGAATGTCTTTATATGGAGATATACATTTATTAAATGAAAATACAGCGTTCTCTTTTGGTTGATGGTGAGCAGGGCCGAGGTTTTTAAGAGTTTTATGACAGATGTACAGTATTTGTTACAGGCAGAGGCAGAGCTGCTTTAGCAGAAAGGAGGCACTTTTTGATACTTTTCTCAGAGATGTTTGGATCTTTCCTTCACAGAGGGCTTGTCTGAAATTGCACACATTTATCATCGACAAGAAACTTGGTTAATATTTCCCTGTGATGTCTGCAGATGTTCCCTGACTCACATTTACACGGAGATGTCATATGTGTTTTGGTTTTGTTTTATTTTTTTCCTCCCTCAACATTTACACCAAAGACTTCAGTTGTTAATCCTTCAGTTTGACTGGAAAAGGGTGATTTCTGTTTTTATCTCCATTGCCTTGATATTATCACTAGTCTGAAGGTAGAGGCGTGTTTGTGTGGATGACTGTTCCGTTCCCGTTCAAAGACCCGGTGGAAAAGTCAAACACATCTAACTCCATCTGCACTCTGCAGTTCGTGTGCCCTTGGTAGAAACTCATTTCTGGATTTGTTTTTTTTTTTTGTTTTTTTAAAAACTACCCAAAGCACCAGAGTCACAGCTTTTCTCTCTCAGTCATATATTTGCACGTTGACCGCAGCTGGAGTTTACTTTGATTTGATAGTTGAAGCTTTTTCAGTTTCTGTCCTGCAGAAATCTCAAGGACTGAAATGTATGTTGGAAGATTTTGGATTTGGCTTTTCCTTAAACCTGAAGGGAATGATCTGAATGTAATATCTCCCGAAAAACATGATCCACACTTTATCCTGTACAGACAAGTGCTCAGATCTTTGTATCTTGTACCAACAAACAGGAAGTGGCTGTAGGAAAAATAATAATTATGCATGTTTGGATCTGTTTTTTGCTTTTTTTGGTTTGTTTTTTAACCTCAGTACCTTTACAACAGATTCAGCCTTAAATTCTTATCCTGTCCAGGATTTGATTTTGATGCTGGAACAGGGACACGTTTTTATTTTATTTTATTTTATTTAGCCTGATGATCAATTGCCAGTTTTTATCGATGTGAGCTTTCTGCAGGACAGTTTCCCTCCGTATCTCACTCCATCACAACATGCAATATTCCCTTCTCTGTCAGCCAGGGGTTTGTGATGGAGGAGCTACTGTTTCCCTTCAGGTGAATCGACCCCCACAGTACAGGTGTTTCTGAATGGGCGGGGTTTATCTCATAGTTAAAAATAAATAAAATAAAATAAAAACTACAAAAAAACAGGCAGAAAGAGTTGAGAAGGGTTAGTGGGACAAACCAAAATATCCGTTCTGTCACGTTTACTTTTACCGACTGTTTAGTCGAGTTTTCCGAAGTGAAAACTCGACTCAGTAGCTCCAGGAGCTTAGTTTCCCCTCTCAGAACATGAAGGTACATTTTGATCCTCACAACGGTGCAGTCTCAGTAACACACAGGTACAATAAGCCTACTGAGTGTTTCTACTCACACCCACCCCAGGACTGTTAAAACAGCAACTGTCTGTTGTTCCTCTGTTACTAAAATTATTACTACCACAACTACTACTACTACTACTACTACTACTACTACTACTACTCGTCCTCAAGCAGTTCTGCAAAGTTTTATTTGCAGCCAGGTTTGAATATGTTTGTGATTCTCACTGAGGAGTCTTGTTGTGTTCTTACCACTGCTTATCTGATCACAGTACCCAGCACAGCTTTGAGGAGTAACAGCTTCTTATATACATATATATATATAGGCTATATATATATGAAAATAAAGAAGTTTTAGAAAAACAAACTTAAAAAATGATTTAAGAAGTGTATATGACACCCCCTGACCCCTTTTTGACATACGTACAGATCCAGCATGCATATTTGGTACTCTTGACTGTTGTTTTTTGTGTATAAAAGAAAAACGGTAAAAAATATGTCTTTGAAAAACAACTGTTATTTGTCTGTTTATGGTGTATTCAGATCTGAATTTAATATAGCAAATTTAACATCACTACTTACAGCTGAAACAAGTTCCAGCCCATTTTGTGTCAGTTGTGTGAAGCTGTGACAGGAAATACTGAGAAAGAGCTGGAAACAGAACCGGTCGGACCGTTTAGCATCACGGAGTTATGCCGATCACGTGATCTGAATTCATTCATGTCAAATGTAAAACAAACCAGTAAAGCTCCAGTAACAAAAGGAGAAAGAAGCCCCCCCCTCTTTCTCAGTATTAACCCCTGACGCACCTGCTCCAGCTTCTCTTGGTATTTTCTCTCGTTCAGGTGGTTTCAGCCAATCACAGCTCACTTTACTTTCTCGCACCGGTTCTATAGTTTGCTGGTTGTAGACTCTCCATCTGTTAATGAGCTGAACTCATGTGCGTTTATCAGTGGAGCTCCACCACATTCGGTTCTCTTGCAGAATAAAGAAAATATTTTGCTGAAATACAAACTTATATGTGTGTGTCCCTGTTTTATGTGAGCGTTTGCTACAGGCACATTAAACACGACTCGCACTAGTAACAACACACCTGTACTTTCAGTTACACCTGGTTGAATTATCAGACTTTTAATTTGACAGTACACCTGTTTTTTTTTTTTTTAATGTTCCTGTGATCAGGAACCTGCAGATGAAACGTGCATGAACTAATTTGCTGCTTTGTGCTTCTCGATCAGAGGAAAATATTTTACTTTGAACTGCGACATGATCAAATTGACTTTAAGGCAGCTACAACATTAAAAGGCAAATTATAACAGGATATCATCATTATTATTAGTATTATTATTATTATTATTATATTGAGTATATTCCAACTCTGACAGAGGGGCTTTTACATGTTTTATATGTCACTTTTACTTTAGTAAAAACTGATTACCTGTCCTCTTCCTGACATTTGTGATAAAAAAACATTTAGCTACGACTCAACTCAGGACATAACAGATAAGATATAATAAAATGTAGCTTAAAGGAAATAAATGAGTAGATTTGTGCTCAGACCCCTTCACTTTCTGTGAAGACAACAGCCATTTTTATCGCTGACTTAATGACAACATGAGAACATGTCACGTGGACTGATGCAGCTGAACACACCCGCTAGTTTCTGATTTTCAATAACTTGCAATAATGTTTTTCTCACTGTGTGTTGCTGTGTCGTGTTTCAAACTCCGTCTACAACAAGGCGTCTGAAGACTTTCTGCAGCTGTCCCTCACAAAACTTAGAATGAAGTTTTTCTCAGGAATCATAGGAGAACGAAGTCCTTCACCACAGCCTGTGTGTCGGTGTGTGTGTGTGTGTGTGTGTGCGTGTGTGTGTGTGAGATCAATAGTGTGTTAGAGAGAGTTTGAGTGATTCCTCTATAAATGATTCCTGCGTGCTGCATTAATCCAGACGCTCGGCAGCCTTGAGAGTGGCCCTCTCTGCCAGCCCTCACTTATTAAAAGACTATTTCTCCCAGCAAGAATCCACATCATTATTCTGCTCTGTAGAAAGCTCCACTCCGACGCCTCGTTTTGAAAATGGAGGCCGTGGCCCCTCTGTGGACTCACAACACACAAACCTTGAAAACACAAGCTGGGAAACCCCACAGGAGCCGACTCCGAAAAGTAAAGCGAGCATTTGATCCCCTCTCTTTCTTTTTCACTCTCACACTTTGAATTACAAATTCCATTCAATTAATTTTACATTTTTGCTCCATTTCCCTTTTTGGGCGTGTTAATTAAAAGCATGGAGCGAAATTCAAAGCGGCTGTAATTAGATCTCGCCACGACATTAAAGCGAGCAGCAGGGCATGAATCAGTGCACTTTAAATGTTCCTTTCACTTTGTCACTGTGACAGACGTGTGCGTCATGTGCCAATCAAATCATATGAGCGCACGCACACACACACACACACACACACACGAAGCACGTACTAAATAAAAAACTCATGTCCACTGACACTTTAACAACAGCTCAGTGTGAACGTGCAGCATTTAACAGGTTTGGATTCGATCGGTTATTAAAGGATTCTGTACATGCAGAACTGCCTCTGTCAGAGTTTTAGTTTTATTCTCCTTTAATTTTAGTTCAAGTTTCCTGTTTTGATTCTTGCCAATGAACTTTTCTTTTATTTCTGTAAAGCACTTTGAATTACTCTGTGTATGAACTGAGCTGTATAAATAAACTTATTAGGAGTATTTCAGGGTTGGGTTAGTGACAAGTAACGGAGTATTTTGATGTACTGGAACTAACCTTTATACTTTATCTGTTATTTATGAGCTGGTTGTTTGTTCTGTGTGCAGCATCACCAGTTATCGCCAATCGAATGAACTGAGCAGCACAAAACAGGAAGAGTCAGTTCAGACTTTAAATATGCAAACTGGATGTTTGTAGTATCTCAGGTGTGTGTGTTGTGTCGTTTCCTGGTGGTTAGTGTGAACAGACTCACCCGCTGTGTTTGAAAATCCTCGTCCCAGCGGTTCGTGGCTCCGTCGCCGCCCCTTCGCTCTTCAGCCCTGAGGAACATCAACAAGAGAGAAACCAGATCAGACCTCTCACCTTCAGGGAAACAACAACCACATTTCCACAGCACTGAGGCCTCAGCACATTTCCATGCAGATGTAACTGTGTGTGTGTGTGTGTGTGTGTGTGTGAGAAGATAGAGCAGTGAGTGGGCCCCTGCTGACCCACACAGGTTAAACTAGGAGTGGGCTGAGGGCAGGGTGGCTGATGGGATATGGCTCTGAGGTTTGGGGACCCCCTAACAAGCTTTTTGGTCTGTTTCATACTGAGCACTTTCTAATGAGTCGGGCATCCTGTGGGAACCTGTGCCCCCAACGTCTCAGAGGTAAAGCTGTTAGTGTCCTGAAGGATGGAGCTCAGCTGAGACGTGTCTGTGGTTCTTGACAACATGTTGCTCCTGTCACAGTGAGACTGCAGCTAATGTTGCAGACACAAAGAGGAGGAGGGGAGTAGTTACGTTTACATGGAGGGAAAAGACTATTTTGTTTTTGCTTCTAATAAAAACCCAGACAGTTTAGAGTCTACACACTCTGCACGTTAGCACAGAGAGAGAGGGGGGGGGGGACAGCAGCCGTTCCAACGTCCCCCAAAATGTTATTTGACACAGTCTTCAGGTTGTGGAAGGATAATAGATAAATCACCGAGGCCTGTCGGTGGGGAAGGAAAGGAGCGACCTCCATACGACTCGACCCGACTCTGCTCACATCCTGAATATTTCAGCCGGCAGAGGTTACGGAGCAGCAGATCCAGCTACAGGTCAGGATAAAGTGCTTTCAGGCAGGAGGGAGGGGGGGACAGTCTGAAAATACTACAACTTTATCTTTCAATACAGGAACAAATTCACACATGTTTAGATCTTCATTCACTAACACCTGCAGCTCAGAAGCAAACTGAATGGACACATTTCAGACATTATCATTCCTCAGCTTCTCTTAGACAAAGGTGACGGTTGGTTCGACCCAAACGGGCCCAGTACACAAGCCCACATAGACATTTACCTGGCACCAGCAACACAACAACATCAGTGTGTATATCCCCTCAGCATTTTATAGAAACACCAACCAGTCTGAACAGAAGCAGCCTAACTGTGTCCGGACTGTTTAAGGATTAGAAAACGTTCCGACTGATCACGTTAGGGAGACAAAGTTTTCCCTTCAACGTCTGTAGAAATTTGAAATCCTGATTTCTGTCTGTCCTTGGACTGAACATGGAGAAAAGATTATTAGTTGTGATGCATCTGTGACGCGTCTGTGCAGCAGAGCTCTGTTCATCCAGGGCTCCTGCGTGTGTTTACGGCTTCATACTGAACATACAGTGTGAATACTGGAGATCAGGTCCAAAGACTTTTGGACTTTCATAGCGAGGCCAAGAGGTCTACCCATCAGCTGGTCACGAGCTTTAGCTGCTAAAAGGATCAATTCATTTTAGTTGAAACATAAAGACACGAGTCCTGTGGTTCACTGGATTTTCACTTCCATCACCATCATCTTGTCCAAACCATGCAGGCATATAACCCCCCCCCCCAACACACACACACACACACACACACACACACTCCATCCCAGAGTCTATCACAAGTGAACGGCCTCACCCTGGCTTATCCTGCACCGATCATACAGAAATCATGATACACTTCCAATTAGCATGTTAATTAACAGAGCTTTTGAAGGCTTCATTGGGATCCAGAGCCTGTCGCACAAAGTTCATCTGCAGCACCATGGGAATGAGATATGTGCAAGCGTGTTGTTTGACAGGATTAATGATTTTAATCTAGAGATCTGGACCAGGACAGCTGGCAGAGAACAACAGAGCTTCCTAAGGAAAGTCTGCAGCTCCTTGTATGGATGAGCAGACAAAGACATGCAGGCATTA
The DNA here is from genome assembly GCF_900324485.2 of Mastacembelus armatus. Classification (NCBI taxonomy): domain Eukaryota; kingdom Metazoa; phylum Chordata; class Actinopteri; order Synbranchiformes; family Mastacembelidae; genus Mastacembelus; species Mastacembelus armatus. The sequence continues at coordinate 1,449,525 of NC_046636.1, read as the reverse complement.
GCTTCACATTCCATCTGTGTGCTCATGATCTCTGTCATATAAGGAGTCAAGCTGCAAACACACACACACACACACACACACTGCAGGAAGGATTAAGTCATCAAACATCAAGATCACCTTCCGATCGCAAGCGGCTCCTAATCCGCCCGGTTTGCACAGACACGCTGGATTCTCATGTTCTCATCTCATCTCATCTCATCTCATCCAGCAGTCCCAGGCTTTATACAACACTGTGTGTCCAAACCGTAAGAAAAGCAAGTCTCTGCTGTGGGACAGGGATTCCAATTAAACCAATACATGGTCAGCCTTTACTGGTCATTAGACCCAGTCCCGTTCCGTTCAGCACATGCTGGAAACTAAACCCTGACACGCTCATGCACTTCACATCTGACATGCACGTTACTGAACAGATTTCTGTCACACGTTCCACACACATCACATTTTCTAGTCTGCATGTGTGGAACCCAGATCACATGTACGTGGGACAGCAGTGCACATCCAGTCCGTCCGGAGTGACTCACAAAATCACATTTTTCAAGAAGAAGAAGAAGAAGAAAGTGTTAGTCTACAGCTGCCACACTGGACCAGCCCTTCAACAACAGTGTGTTCCTCAACACACAAACACTGGATTTATGGGTTTTATCTCTATTTCTTTCTTCTATCTTCAGCCTGTCACCTGTCTGAGCCCTTACATATATGAAAATACATATTAATTCATTCAGCTCACCTACAGCCATGTTTCTGACTGCACAGTTTGTTTTCTAACACAGTTGTTCACCTTTTGCTCCGATTCATTCACGCTGTGTGTTTTTTAACTCTGTCTATGCAGAAAATGAAGCAGACGTCTGCTATAAACCCCCTGGACAGCCCCCTGTCAGCCCTAAATAAAGGTTTCCATGATTCCTGCTCACTGAATTCTCTCCCTCAAGTCTCCAGTTGCTTGGGTGCAGCAGGTGTCATCTCCTGCTGACTTTCACTCAGCTCATCCAGGGTGTTTTCTGCTCCCACCGGCCTGTTTCTCACGATCTTTCTGAACCTCTGGTTCTGCTGCTGATGGAAAACCTCCAGTCCTCTCACGACAGCAGGGCGACCTCTGAGGGCTACGCTCAGCTAAATGTTTGCGTTTAACACCCTCTCACTTCCTAATGAGACTCTTAATTAGTGCTTCACACTGGAAAGTCAAACCAGTTAACATATGATGTATAAACCATTAAGGACACAGCCTTGGTCAAATTTTTATTTCTTTATTATATTATTGATAAGCATAAAATTAAACCTAACAATGATAATAATGGGAAAGCAAAGCTGCTGTAGTGTCTGATTAAGCGTCAGCTCGATGTTTCCACTGATCAGGGTCCAGACCAGTCAGTTTGCAGACCAACAGCCAAAAACCCAGAAAATGTTCACAAGCGACTTAACGTTGAGTTTGGTGCCGTCAACATTTTAACGCAGCCAGAGCTTCTGACTGAGCAGCTCTGTTAGAAAGACTGTATTCAGAACGAACCAAGTCCCAAAATAAGTGGATTGTTGTGCTCCTTTTATGTGAACAGGATTATTCCTCTGAAAATCTGCTGATCATCACAACTAAGTAAAACAGCAGAGGTTTGTTATGGTATGAGTCACTGTTATTTCCCTAAATCATCTTCACACTGCCAGGAATGAAACTCTACTCCGTCCTAATGGAAAATACCCACAGACGCAAACGCTGGAACCCTAAAGCTTAAAAAGTCTTAGTCTGATGTGGTTTTTACTGGGCCCTGCCAACTTTACAGCCTCAGGGTCTTCAGTTGTGAAGTGTGACTGAACCTTACTTCAGCCTCAGTGATGATCGCACTGAATACTACATTAAAAAGTGTAAGACAACAGGTTTTCAGTCTACATCTTCACCTATAGGTGACAAATTAATAAAAGCAGCACTGTGATTCTGGTGCGACTCCGACCCTGTTGCTACGGAGTGTTCCCTCCACTGAGCTGCTGCAGAAACACATGACAGTCACTAACGGAGGTAAAATCACCAGTAGAGACAGAAACCGTCTCCAGCAGAGGCCCTGAAGTACAAAAACGCTGCCCAAAGAGCTTTGAGGGTCACTGGCTCCAGCAGGTTGACTCCCCTCCCAAATCTGCATCCCCATAATGAGCTCCATCCAACCCCCTGCACCTCCACTTTCTCCCTCCATCTCTCCATCCTTTCCTCAATCTCAGCTCATCTTCCCACAGCCTGAGCATTTCAGCAGAGGGAGAACGGGGGAGGAGGGGCAGGAAGGGTCCGGGCACGCTCTGGAGGCACATCAGGCAGGCACTGAGCACCGAGGCAGCAGCAGGGGAATAAATTAGAGGCACACACGGAGCATAATAAAGTGATAATGAGTTTGCAGTTGGACGCCGTGCCAAACCCGTGAACAGCCCAGCAAATATTTACCACCCTGCTAATAAGTCGCGGTGAGGACGGACCCAGCGGGCATGCCAGGGAGGGCGCCGGGCCAAATGCAGGAGAGGAGAAGAAGAAGAAGAAGAAGACAGGATGGTCACAGTGCAGAGCTGCACACTAAGCAGAATAAACCCACAAACACACACACACCTGGTGGAGTTTATATATAATGTATATATGCAAGTACGTATACTTCAATAAACACACACTCAGACAGACTGGTCTTTGCACACTGGGCATTTCTGTTGCATTTGCATTTTATCTGCATATCTGCAGCGAGAACACACGTCTGAAAGCTCAGAGCCTGAACATCTCCATGTTGTATCCACACCACTATGACTCCATTTAGCTCTTCTATATGTATGAAGGCACAGCCATACACACACTGACACACACTGACACACACACACACACACAGTATCAGAAACACCATCAAGGTATGTGGTGGATCAGGTCTGGACAACTGAAAACAGCTCCAGTGATTTAAAAATGTTCAACAGCAGCAACTTTTTTTTTAATTTGATGTAAGTTTATTTTTCACAGCCTTGTTTGTAATTTTTGGTGCTCAGAGTTTATCTACATGCACTGAGGGTCAGAGAGTTATGACATTTCTGCTCTACGTGTGACAGGATTGACAACTGGACCTTGAATGATCCGACCCATAGGAAAATACTGGAAACACCTTAGATATGTAGGTTCTTTCTGCTCGTGTCTGACCCACGTGGGGGGAACATTAGGTGACAGGGAGAGTTTCTGAGGGGGACAGAAACATGGAGGCACCAAAACCAAACTGGTCTGTGGCTGATACGACGTTTTTGTTGGAGCCTTTTAAAGATTCAAGGATCGTTGGACGTCTTGATGGTCGAAAGGCTCCAGAAGATGATTGAAGCCAGAATCCACAGAACCATCGACCCAATCAGACTGACTTCTTCTGTTTCCTGCAGGCTGGACTGTTGTACCTTCTTTTCTTGGCAACTACGAAAATACCAGTAAATCAGTCAACACTTGGAGTTTCTGGACGATTTTGTGCTTTTAATGGTGAGAGACCAGCAGCTCTGGGGTATTTCTGTATTTTCTGCAGACGTTAAGTGTTTCTTCAAGTCAGCAGGTCATAACTTTCAAGTGTCTCTACATTTTTTAAACTTAAGAGCACAGTTTCCAGCCCTGAGTGAGTCTCTGTCCACGGTTTCATCTGGACAACACATGCTGAGCAGTGAAGGCAGCTCTGTCCCGGCTCTGAGGTGGGCTCCAGAGAAGCTAAAGTCACAGGTGCTGCCAGCCGCTCGCTCCAGACGAAGACCAGCGTTCAGCTCTGCTGCAGTACGTTCTCAAACACACACACACACACACACACACACACACACACACACACACTCTGCACTATAACAGCTCCATTCACAGTTCCCAAAAATAACAACACCGGCAGGGCCGGGCCCACCTAGACCCCCCTCACGCCCCTCATCCTTTACTCCCTTCCTTTCATATTCAGTTTTCTTTAACGCTTAATAAATGTTGACTTTATTTTGGTTCTGCTGAATTCCTTAACGAGGCGCTCGACTCTATGCTCACGTGCAGCAGAAAGAAAGAAACACTGCTCCTCCACACACACACACACACACACACACAATAATAAAAAACTGAGTAAAGTTATCATCCCTCATTTAGGAGGAAATGATCTACACTGGTCCCAGAGCAGCTGGAGACAAACGGAAGACAAGATTTTCAAACTGAATTAACAGGAATCTCTTCACATCATGCAGCTTTTAGCACATGTGCAGTCAGAGCGTGGGACTGGGATCACAAACCAGCTGCCACCATGAGAACTAAAGTCCCGTCAGTGAGAGCTGGAGGGTTCTGGCGTCTGAGAAGCTTCTTACTCGACTGGAGAGTTTTTCATTTAATAACAGGCCTCACTCCCAGAGTCTCCTACATGGTTTCAGAGCAGGGCTGATCCAAATCTCCACAGAGTTAAATAATGATCAGGCTCTGCTTTACAACTGGACCTCGACTCTGACGTTGTGGCCAGAGGTCAGGAGGTCAGCAGTCATTAGGTCCTCGCTGGACTCTGGATGAATCTTTCCACTAACATGGTGAGAGGTGTAAAAACACAGACCGTTTCTCTGACATTTCACAGCAAAGCGCTGACTCAGCTGTGACTCACGCGTCACCGAGCGGCGATGACAGCCGTCACGCCCTCGTCCCAACACACACCGATCTGTCTCAAGGCTCGATGCTCACGCTGCACGGTCGGCCTGATAGCACTAATCTACACCGCTATCCTGAGCATACTGGCATCTGTACATGTGCGTGGGTGGAAGACAAACTGTCCTATCTTTGCAAGGTCTCTGCACTAGACACCTACACGGCCCCCGGCCTTCAGACCGAGGTCGTGACGGCGGCGACGCAGGAGGCAGAAATGTGTCATCAGACACTGATTAAGAAGTGTGAACTAAAGCAGAACAGAGACCTCACGCTAAGTCCGTAAAATCTTTATTTACTAAGTCAGCGTGACTGATCAAGAGTGTGAGAGACACGACATGACGAAGCACGGATGATAAGACTTTTGTTTGACCAGGCAGTCGAGCAGGAAGGAAGTGAGATTTCACTGCTCTACCTGAAACTGTTTTACACCTGGACAGGGCAGATTAAAAACTACTTCTGTTTCATTTAGCCGTGAACGACAGGTGAGGTGCTAAGGTGAGGTGCTAAGGTGAGGTGCTAAGGTGAGGTTCTAAGGTGAGGTTCTAAGGTGAGGTTCTGTTAGACACTGATTTGTCTGTCTGTCTGAAACAGTGGTCCTACACTGCCCCCCCACACACACACACACACACACACACACACACACACACACACACACACACACACACACACACACACACACACACACACACACACACACACACACACACACACGTCATTTTTCAGGCTGAGAGTGAAACACACTCCTGAACCTGAAGAAGAAAAGTAAATAAAGGAAACACCTTCACACACGCAGCATAAAGTCATGTCCTGCAAACACAGACCAAACCTGGCAACCTCACTGCGATGACTGCACCGACTGTCTCAACACAAAGTGGATCCTGGATGAAACAGACGAGACGAGATGAGAACTGGTCAGTTAGTAAATTCAGCCTGTCACCAGTCATTCAGCCTCCGGTCCATTTAACAAGCAGTTAAATTGTTTTCTTAAAAAACGGAAGAAATGGAAGCAGCTCAGCTTCTCCCCTGATCCGAGCTGACACTGCAGGCGCTTTTATGACTGTGACCGTAGATAAATCGAGAACTGCACCGATTCATTTTCTTCCAAAACTTCTATTTCTATGTCAAATTAGTAGCTAGAACATATTTTAAAATTCTCTGTGTTTCCTCCCAGCTGGACATTTTGCAGCTCGGCCACTGACCTCCAGCTGAACTCGCTGCGTTTGAGGGAAAAACACGGAGCTCAAACTTAAAAAAGAAGATAAACGCCAAAATAAGGGAAGAGTTTTGTGCAGGGCGGGATTTAAACTACATTAAAGCTGTGAGGTAAGACTTTCCTGGCAGGGCCGCGGCTCCTCAGAGGGCGAAATGAATAAATACAGCATCATTCTCAAAAACCATCCTTCACCCTGTGGTGGAGAATTTCAGGCCTGATTGGAGCGCGCTCAGTGGGTCTCGGCTCGGTCGGTCAGTGAGATTGATGAGTGTGAGAACAGCATAAACCATTAGTCAGTCCACTACTGTCACCTGGTGCAGACCCAGAGGAACAGGCTTCGCTGCACTTTCCATTTCAAGCACAACAGCAGATGATGGACCAGCAGAGTCTCAGTGTCCATCTGTCTTTTTCATGGCAGGAAAACTAGCATACAGAGAAACCTGCAGCAAAATACACTTCTCCTCCGTCTCTCTCCACATTTATGCTCTGTAGTTTCCAAAACCACCAATTTGCCAAGATCTGCTCTCTGGTTCTGCAGCTCACACAACATTTGAGCTCTGCTCAGTTTCTTCCACTCACACGTTTACTGTTTTGTTTCAAACCCATCGGCATCGTCTCAAGCTGCAGCAGGCAGCTCTTTAACACGGTCACTGACCAACGGAAGAGGTCTGGAACCAGCAGGACTCTTCCTGGACTCAGGCCTCAGTCAGGGAGGAGACCAAGAACCCAGCAGTCCTTGTGATAGAGCTTGGAGAGAGATGAGATGGAGATGGAGAAGCTACAGCAGGTTCTGCTCATCACCTGCAGGGACAGGGGGATGGGGGGCAGCCAGGAGGCAGTCTCAGACAGACCTGAGACCACAGTGACCTGAAGCAAACAGCCACACAGCTAAAACCTCTGTGCTTTTACTTGGCTCTGTAGTTTTCACTGGCCACTAATTTGCAAGAAGTACTAAGAAGTACTTCTCAGAACATCCTCAAAAAAAAAAAAAAAGAAACTCGCTCTAGTTAATATTTAATGGACAAACAGCCAAATTCCAGTTCATATTTTATTGATCTGGACTTCACAGAGCTGAAGGGCCCGGCTCTTTCTTTGGCTGGTTCAAGAGTTCGGGTTAAGAAACGGTCAGTTCATGCTGGTGCTGGCAGCCACAGCTGGGTTCACCGCTGGATAACGGCTGCAGGGGAACCTGCACGCTCTGCAAACATTAACAACAGACACGTTTATGCAGTTTGAACTCGTCAAATACGGCGGAGCTGCACTTTAAGAAACCCAGAAACTTTGAACCTTGTTGACACAGAGCGGGAGGCTGAGAGAAAGCGGGGAGGGGCCGCCGAGGTGAGGATGTTGGTGTTGGCAGCACAGAGAACAGACGACTACAGAGCCGAGAGCAGCTGCTGCTGCTGCCTGACCCACTGCTGCCTGTGTGCGCTCTATTTTCACTCACAGACCTGACAGACAGCAGGCCTGTTACAGCGCTGCATGCAGACACACTACACGGCCAGAAGTATGTGGACACCTTAACGTTACAGTTATGCAAATGAAATCCAGCTTAGCAGAACATCCCTTGACTGTTCAAACACACTTAGACCCTGATGCAGGAGCTACAGGCCTGGTCCTCAACAGGCCTCACTGAAGCACACGTCACCATATGGACGGAAGAAAACCCAGTACCGACCCTGCGATCGACGGACAACCCACCCCGTGCTGAGCTTAAGTCAGAACCAAAACTGTGGAAACTAACAGAGGAAAGAGGAGCGTTAAACTATAAAGCAGACTCCTGTGTTTCTGTGTCAGCGGTCGGGTATTGACTGCTCTGGAAAACTACTGTGAACACTGAGCACAGTCACTTGGCTGTAATGAAAAAGGCAGCGACAATCATCACATTCTGTTAAAGACGCCGTATTTAGCAACATGCACGGTATGTGGGTGTGTGAGCAGGTGCCAAGTGTGTAAAATTAGAGCCTCACATCTGGTTATGAATGTGTGTAATTACAGTCATAATATAAAACAGAGCAAAACAGACACATCAGATCTATTTTTATAGGAAAAACACTGTCGCTCCTTAAAAAAACTTATGTCATGGCTTAGAATAGACTTTGGTGTGTCAGCAGGGGCTATTTTTTTAGCCTCCTTCAGCCTGCAACCTTTTTACCGTGTGTGTGTGTGCGTGTGTGTGTGTGTGTGTGTGTGGTATAAGGTGAGTGGAGGCTGAGAGGTGGATCAGGAATGTGTGTGTGTGTGTGTGCGCGCGCAAATGACAGGATGTGTGGTCAGGCTGGTTCACAAAATCTGCTTAGTAATGTTGATAAAGATGGAGCTGACCTCGCCATCGCCATTAATCTCCCCACCCCATCTACTATTACACACACGCACACGCACACACACGCACACACACACACGCACAGTCAAAAAAAGCTGAATGGAGACCAGTGTACTGCAGGGTGGGGACGTGCACTGTTACACCTACAGAGGCAAGGAGGGAAAAAAATGACAGAATGAGTCATTTTATATCTGTTGGCTTGATGACTGACACACTCACACACTCACACACTCACACACTCACACACTCACACACTCACACTGTTGATGAAATGGAATAGAAACATACAAAAAAAGGTCTTTGACTCTTTGACTGGAGCTTCTGTCTTATAAACCACTTCCTGCATCACAGCTGCACATCCCAGGTCACATTTATTTCTGATGTTGAAACACAAACTAGTTGCTGCCTGTATCTGTGTCGTCAGACTTTATTTAAATCACATTCGATAATAGTTTAATAACTAAATTCAACAAATGAGTTGTCCTGGAGTCTGAGGTTTGTTTTTTTGTCTCCTTCTGAGTGAATATCAGTATTTCCAGACTTGCCCTGCTCTCCGTGTGACTGCATGAGGTACAGGTGGACCATAATTAGCCCGTACTGTAGCTGGCAGTCATTTCAAGCACAGCGCCTGATCAGAGCGCCACCGACCGGCCGTCCGCTAAACTGCAGCGTCCGCTGGGAGCGTCACGTCGAGCGAGTGCACGTGAAACTGTGGGAGCATGTTTAGCCATTTCCACGTGGCGTCATATTAACTGAAGAATGTGTTACTGCCCTCGGTGCTTGTCACCTTCAAAGACGGGAGAAATGTCAGCGAATGCAGAGAATCAGCAGCTTTTCTCCTGCCGTAACCTTTGGAGCTGACAAGTGCTGAAGGCGATGTGACATCCTGTAAACTCTTTCTGCGTTCGGTGGAAGTTTTTCTGACGTTTCAGCCCAATTATAAAATGTTTCAGGCCAAACTCAACCCTGAATCCAATCTTCTAGAGTCACAACATGATAAATTGGCATCTGTTTAGCGCTCCTCCATAATTTTACTCCTCTTTGCCTCCCTGCACGGGAGAAACAGTTACTAATGAGGTTCTCATGCTCGAGCGTGTGTGAATCATGGAGGTGCAGAACGATTCTGCTGCAGCTTGGACGTGACAGGGAGAACCATCAGTAAATCAGTGTGTTATTGGTGTGTTTATAGTGTTTACCTGTGCTGCACCGTAAAGGAACACTGGGACCTGGAGAACACCACGCAGTTAAATTCCACTGTTGCTGTTGTGATGTGGTTCTAACAAGAGTTTACACTAAAATCTACTTAATTCTAAGTCAAACTCATTTTCCAAGGAGCTGTGAGCTGCACGAGAAAAACATATTAACATCTTACATCTGTTCAGCTTTTCCCTGAAGACGTTTTCACTTCTGAGAAACATGTGGCCTTTCAGACGAACAAATAAATAAAAGGGTTTTCTAGTTGAGAAACTCTGAGCTCACTTAAAATTCAGAACAAGAATATCCAACGGATTAAAGGAGCAGGAAGAAAGTAACTACAGGGAAGTGAGATTGGATTCAGAAAGAGCTGCAGGTAAATTAGAGGTGACAGCAATTCCATTTTAGAGAGTTTGCCTTCAGTAGCTGAGAGCGCTTCATCTTCTGGAGGAGAGGAGGAGGAGAGGAGGAGGGGAGTAGAGAGGAAAGGAGGAGAAGAGATGAGAGCGGAGGAGGAGAGGAGAGGAAAGATGGAAGAGAGAGAGGGAAAGGAGAGAGAGGCGCGGATAAGGAGGAGCAAGAGAGGACAAGGAGGAGCAGGAGGGAGAGGAAAGAGAGGAAGAAGAGAGGAGAGGTAAGGAGGAGAGGGGAGGAGAGGAGAGGATATGAATGCGTACACGATAAGGAAATGAGAGGA